>NC_066554.1:9601115-9688615 GCF_024679095.1 Eriocheir sinensis
TGTACAAGCATTACAGCACCAAAGTCCCACAGTCCATACTGGAGGAAGCCTCGCGAACTCAATCGATGGGACTGCAAGAAGCAGAACGATGGCTAAGAGACAGAAAACGAGCTGACCGCACCACCAAGTACGACATTTTTCTGACCCTGGGCACCTCTCTGATATACAACGTGTTGTTCCTGCTGGGCGCAGTGGCTGTGGTATCCAATAAACCGTGGCTGTGGAACATCCGCCTCTGCTGGGAGGGTTACCCAATCCTCCCGGTTGGCAGAGGAGTACGCTGGAACTACTTGCTCATCACGGCCCACTATTATTGTCTGTTGATGTCCGAGGCGATAAGGCCACGCAGAAAGAACGACGGTAGACTCAAGATTATGCTGCACCACGTGTTCACGCTGCAGCTGCTCACCTTCTCTTGGGTGTGCAACTTCACCCGCGTGGGTATGCTGGTGCTGCTGGTGCATCTTGTGGCCGACATCCCTCTCCTTATAGCCAAAATGTGCAAGTATGCTGGCCGTGAAGCCGCCGCAAACGTGTTCTTCGCTTGCTTTCTGTTAAGCTGGCTGGCCACGCGCTGCTACCTCTACCCCTTCTGGGTGATGCACAGCGTGTTCTTCGAGGCAACCGCCTACATGTTCATGCCGTCAGCCTACGTGTTCTTGAGTCTGCTCATCGCCCTCCTGGGACTCAACCTGAGTTGGACCTTTCTCATCCTGCGGATGGTGTTCCGCACCTTCATCACCAACACCCCGCTCAGGGATCTCCACGACGACGACGACGAGGACGACGAAAACGGCCAGAGGCGGGAGACAAAGCGAGAATGAGGTGTTGTTGTTGTTGTTGTTGTTGTTGTTGTTGTTGTTGTTGTTGTTGTTGTTGCTGCTGCTGCTGCTGCTGCTGTTGCTGTGCCACCATTAAGTTGAATGAATAGTTGAAAGGAATGATTATGTCTACTGATCGATTTCACAGTCTCTTGGAAGAAATATCGATACTGTTAAATATTTGTTTTCCCCTTTCATATTTTTTTTTATTTTGTTTACTTTATTGATCACTATTACTGCTCCCATGTACGTTAGTTTGAAATCTATGATTGCAATATTTGATGTTCTAGGGGCAAGTGATGCTGCTCCACGTAGACACACACTGGTTCGTCCAGGACCGGAAGGAAAACCTGCGCCCGTCCATTCACCGCGCTGCTCCTTGGCCGATGCTTCTAGAACTTCGTGCCTCGCTCATAAGCAATGAACACTTGAGTCCATCTCTGCTGGCGCCGTAAACAATAAATGGTCTTCAATTTAAAAACGTGAACACTCCGCAACGGAGTTCTTGTAGACTTAGTCATCAGTGACTATAATCAGCTTTTTTTAAAGCTTTCCATCACATTAGGAACTATTACATGGTTGCCATGTATAATCCACCTTCCATTCATTCACTGCCACGTTTGTAAACTTTGTCCTATTGTCATACTTGTTATCTGTAAAATTGTTTAACTAATATAATTCCACGATTTCTAATCTCATACTCTTATATTTACCAATTATTTATGCCATTTAATGGATCGTATTGGCTATACAGGCAGCGCCACATGTGGCCACTCAACTCTAAGCTGTACTTTCCATAGAGTTCAAGTTATAGACTAAAGTGCGTCTGAGCCTGTCTCCGAGATACACCGCCATGGTGCCGCCTTCACTCCAAGCCGATGATGGCACACACGTCACTCCTCCCCGATTTCAGTATTTTTCCATGTCAAATAGTAGTGTCAGGAAATCGGGAAGAAGTAAAGTGTGTGCAGTCGTTGGCTCGGAGCGGTGGCGGCACCAAGGCCTTGTATCCTGGAGGCAGCCTCAGATGCACTTTAGTACATATAACTTGAATTCTATGGAAAGTTGCTTTGACAGTTCACCGAGTGGCCACGCGTGGCGCTGCCTGTATAGCCAATACGGTAAATTAAAGACCTCAGTAATGCTTCAGTACATCCCTGTATGTTTTTTCGGCCCCCAAATAACTTGTCATCTGTCTTTGTACTAACGCTAAAGAGTCTACGTCTCTTTTTTTATTTATTTACATTTTCAAGGCAAGCAGAACTGGACGGCAAAGCCAAGATGCAGCCTGAATAGTACGGGATATAGTTTTACATCATCCTAACCCATCAGTCATTCACACTTCTGACATGTAAACAAAATACCTGGATGCTCTTGTTTCATCGAAAGTGTAGTGTTTCTTATTTTGTACACAGTCCGTTTATTTAGTGTAATATTTATAATATACAGAGCACATGTTTCATCTAAAGTTCAGTGTTTCTTATTCCTATAAAGTGCATTTGTCGATATCAAAGTGCATGTACCGCTTCTCCGACCACTCACTGCCACTGTTGGTCTTCCCGGAGAGTAAGTTAGTGTCATATTTTTTTATTTGGCCCACAAATTTTGATGTCTGCTAAGTTACAAATGTTCTTTTCATTACCTTGTTTTATTTTATTTCTTTGTTAACTGTGTTTGGGGTTATTCTGCTGTGGAAAGCGGGGCATAATAACGAAGTTCCACATGCCCATATCCAGTAACTTCAAACCATAGCGTCTTTTCAGCCATCGCTCGACACGTGTGCCTAAAATAGATAAGTGGACAAGGGGAATAACACGAGATCGTCTGTCACGCCACAGAATACTAATTCTTCGGCAATCAAACGGTGGCTGTTTTGTTTCGTCGTTTATCATGAACGAGACCGAAGATTTCGCATGTCTCCTTCTTACTGATATCAAAGGATAATACGTTTGCAGTACATCCTCGCTCCCACTGTATTTTTTTATGTGTTGCCTACGCCGCCTGTAGGCTGTCTTGAGGGACCTCTTGGGTGACTCCAGTCCGTTAGTGGCGCAGGCGAATTGTATTTATAGTGGCTGTCGTGATGTATGATTTTTGCTTGGCCCAGGCTGCCCCCCGGTGCTCCTTTTGAACGAAGTTGGTGAATTTAGGGTTGATTGAAGATCTGGGAAGCACGTGGGTAACCTTCCGCCACTCGACAATGGTATGAAAAATCAGCGTGTTTCGGTGGGACTCGAACCTAGGTCCACGGGCTCACCACGTCCGCAGGCCGACCACTCGGCCGCCGCCTCCCACAAGTAGTGGCTTACGCCCGTTTCGGCAGGTACTTATCTACCTACTCCTTTAAAATCAGTACGTAGCCCCTCCTCCTACACTTCAACCCTATTTCCTTTCACATCTTTTCTTGCCCTTCTACTCATTCTGTTATCTCTCTCTTAAGCCTTATTTACCACATCAACAAACACAATTTTTTTCGTCTCATTTAAGACTGACACTTCAGATGACAGTATTACCAAGTGAGTTTGAGAAAAAAACTTATAGATGATGACGATGATGGTGATGATGATGGCGGTGGTGATGATGATGATGAATAACAATATAAACAAATAAAAAATATTTGGCTTTTTTTACTTTTGAATTTTTCCAAGTTATGCTACTTAATTATAAGTTGTGAAACTGAATGCTGCAAAATTCTGTAATAAGTAAATCAATAAATGAACAAACAAACACATGCAACTTGCTGTGCCGTGGCAGTGTCTTACACAGCCTAGAAAAGCATAATATTGGATGGTCCAGGGTGATAGGTGAGCCAAGTTAACATACTGTATTTTTATAGTGACCTCTCAGCAGCAGTTTTTTCTATAAATCCCAGCTGTGAATCACTGATAGCCTTTGAGTCACCAATCTGTTACAAGTGTTGGTTTCCTTCCCGTGTTACCTGACACTTTCACGTCACTCCCAGTCATGAGTCACTAGTCAGTGTCGGTTATGCTATCATCTATAATATATGGGTCAGTGTCATCAATTCTAATTGTTGGTCTTTGGTCTTTAGAGACTAATACTACCTCGTTAGTATTGCTCAGTCACTATCCACTGACAGCACAGTTCACAATCAGCAGATTGCATGCAGGCACAATAACGTGGTGAATGATAAATAATAATTCATGATATTAACAATGTTATTCAGTGATGCATCATCAGTCATGACTCACGTATGCGCTATTAATTAATGATTCGCTGAAAGTCGAAATTTTATTGGGAGTTCTGAAGTACCTACCGCCGAAGATAGTCGTTATAGCTTAGCTGTGAACCACTGTATGCTGCTTGGACATGAGACCCTAAACGATATAGCAGTCATTACTTACTCGAGTCAATATTTAATGATAATTATTATAGCCAGTCAGGTACTATTGACCAGTATCAACTGTGAGCTACAAGGAAGTTAATATTTGGTAGTGAAACGACAGCCTGCACACACTCGGGTCAGTATATAATCCTTATACTCATTGTTCTATGTTCTCAGTGAATATTTGAGTCCTTGACCAGTCAATATGTAAGAGTTAGCTGTGAATCATCACTTATTACGTAGCTAGCATTCACCCATTAGTACTTAGTTGTGAGTCAACTGTCAGTACTTAAATATCAGTAGTGGATTACGGGTCATCAGTCAGTACTTAATTAGTTGTAAGTCGCCGGTCAGTATTTAGTTGTGAGGCACCAGTCAGTACTGTATCGTGGTTCAGTAGTCAGTACTTAATAGTGAGTAATCAGTCAGTACTTCCTCAACCAACAGTCAGTATTTTACCGTGAGTCGTCATTAAAGTATTCGATCAAAAGTAACCACTCAATGCTTAGTTGTTGAATACCAGCCAGTGCTTTGTTGAGTCCCCAGTCAGCATTCCGTTAATAGTTAGCAATAAGTTGTTAATCACCAGTAAATACTTGGTTGGAAATCATCAGTGTTTTTTTTTTTTGAGTCACCAGTCAGTGTCTAATGGTAAGTTATGAGTCGGCATTTCATTGTGAGTCACCAGTCAATACTTGATTGCGAATCACCAATCAGTACTTAGTTGTGAGTCACCAGTCAGTAGTTTATTGTGAATCATAAGTCAGTACTTAGTTGTGAGTCACCAGTCAGTACTTAGTTGTGAGTCACCAGTCAGTACTTAGTTGTGAGTCACCAGTCAGTACTTAGTTGTGAGTCACCAGTCAGTACTTAGTTGTGAGTCACCAGTCAGTACTTAGTTGTGAATAACCAGTCAGTACTTAGTTGTGAGTCACCAGTCAGCACTTAATTGCGAGTCATCAGTCAATACTTAGTTGTGAGTCACCAGTCACTACTTAACTGTGAGTCACCAATCCCTACTTAGGCGGAAGTCATCAGTCTATACTTAGTTGTGAGTCACCAGTCAGAGAATTAGCTGTGAGTCAACAGTCAGTACTTTATAGTAAGTCACCTGTCAGTACTTATTTGTGAGTAATCAGTCAGTACTTTATTGTGAGTCACCAGTCAGTACTTAGTTGTGGGTCACCAGTCAGTACTTAGTTGTGAGTCACCGGTCAATACTTAGTTGTGGGTCACCAGTCAGTACTTAGTTGTGAGCCGCCAGTCAGTACTTTGTTGTGAGCCGCCAGTCAGTGCTTAGTCGTGAGTCACCGGTCAGTACTTAGTTGTGAGTCACCGGTCAGTACTTAGTTGTGAGTCACCAGTCAGTACTTAGTTGTGGGTCACCAGTCAGTACTTAGTTGTGGGTCACCAGTCAGTACTTAGTTGTGAGTCACCGGTCAATACTTAGTTGTGGGTCACCAGTCAGTACTTAGTTGTGGGTCACCAGTCAGTACTTAGTTGTGAGTCACCGGTCAGTACTTAGTTGTGAGCCGCCAGTCAGTGCTTAGTCGTGAGTCACCGGTCAGTACTTAGTTGTGAGCCGCCAGTCAGTGCTTAGTCGTGAGTCACCGGTCAGTACTTAGTTGTGAGTCACCGGTCAGTACTTAGTTGTGAGTCACCGGTCAGTACTTAGTTGTGAGTCACCGGTCAGTACTTAGTTGTGAGTCACCGGTCAGTACTTAGTTGTGAGTCACCGGTCAGTACTTAGTTGTGAGTCACCGGTCAGTACTTAGTTGTGAGTCACCGGTCAGTACTTAGTTGTGAGTCACCGGTCAGTACTTAGTTGTGAGTCACCGGTCAGTACTTAGTTGTGAGTCACCGGTCAGTACTTAGTTGTGAGTCACCGGTCAGTACTTAGTTGTAAGTCACCGGTCAGTACTTAGTTGTGAGTCACCGGTCAGTACTTAGTTGTAAGTCACCAATTATAAATCAGTTAACTCACCATTGTTTAGCTGTGATTCTCCAGTCTTCGTTGTGAGTCACCAGTCAGTACTTAGTTGTGAGTCGCCAGTCAGTACTTAGTCGTGGGTCACCAGTCAGTAATCAATTGAGAGTCAGTAGAAATAAGTTGAGTCACTAGTAATAACATAGATGCGAGTCAGTAGAAATAAGTTGAGTCACTAGTAATAACATAGATGCGAGTCAGTAGAAATAAGTTGAGTCACTAGTAATAACTAAGATCCGAGTCAGCAGAAATAAGTTGAGTCGACAGTCAGTACTTAGTTGTGGGTCACCAGTCAGTACTTAGTTGTGAGTCACAGGTCAGTAATCAGTTGAGAGTGAACAGCAGTAAGTTGTGAGTCACCAGTAAAAACTTAGTTGCGAGTCAGCAGAAATAAGTATAGTCACTAGTCAGTATTTAATTGTGAGCCATCAGTCAGTGTTTAGTTGTGAGTTCCCAGCCAGCACTATCTTGTGAGTCTCTTATGATTACTTAGTTGTGAGTCACCAGTCAGTACTAAATTGTGGGTCACCAGTCAGTGCTTAGTCGTGAGTCACCAGTCAGTAATTAGTTGTGAGCACCAGTCAGTAATGTAATTGATTGTTTGATGCCAGTTAGTACTTCGTTTTGAGTCACCAGTCAGTACTTAGTTGTGAGTTACTAATCAGCACTTAGTTGTGACTCACCAGTCAGTAATTAGTTGTGAGTCATCAGTCAGTACTTTGGTGTGAGTCACCAATCAGTAATTAGTTGAGTCAACATAAGTAAGTTGAGTAACTAGTAAGTACTTAGTTGTGAGTCAACACAAATAAGTTGTGAGTCACCAGTCAGTATTTAGGTGTGAGTCACTAGTCAGTAATGAGTTGTGAGTCATCAGTCAGTATTTAGTTGTAAGTTACCGGTCAGTACTTTGTTTTGAGTTACTAGTCAGTAATTAGTTGAGGCACAAGTCACTCCTTTCCTGTGATTCACCAATCAACAATTAATTTTGATTCACCAGCCAGTACTAACTTGTGAGTCACCAGTCAATCTTTGTGAGTCACCAGTCAGTACTTTATGGTGAATCACTAATCAGTATTTAGTTGTGAGTCACCTGTCAGTACTTAGTTAAGAGTTACCAGTCATTCATTTATTGTGTCACCGTTTAGTATTTTGCTGTGAGTCACTAATCAGCACATAGTTGTGAGTCACCAGTTAGCACTTTGTTGTGGGTCACCAGCCGGTGCTTATTTGCGAGTTACAGTCAGTACTTAGTCGTGTCTCTAGTGAGTATTTCGACGTGAGTCAGTAATTAGATGTGAGTCACTAGTCAGTAATAAGTTATGAGTCTCCAGTCAGTAATAAGTTGAGCCACCGGTGCTTAGTTATGAGTCACCAGTCAGTACTTATTTGAGTAACTATATAGTCAGTACTTGGTTTTGAGCCACCAGTCAGTGCTTAGTTATGAGTCACTAGTCTGTACTTAGTTGAGTAACTTGTCAGTTCTTAGTTGTGAGTCACCCGTCAGTGCTTAGTTATGAGTCACTAGTCAGTACTTAGTTGTGAGCCACCAGTCAGTGCTCAGTTATGAGTCACTAGTCAGCACTTAGTTGTGAGTCACTAGGCAGTACTTAGTTGTGAGTCACCAGTCAGTGTTTGGTATAGGCACCAGTCAATACTTAGTTATGAGCAGTGGTGGCCACGGTTCCGCTAATCCGCTAACCGCTAAAGAAGTAAAAAATACGTAAATTTACGGGAAATCTTGGGTAAAATACACGGATTTTGGGTAAACTGGAGGCTTCTTTTTCTTATCTTCTTGTTGTTGCTTGTTGGGCTATTGGGCCGTTGGGCTACCTATATCTAAGCAACAACATATTGAAATTTCAGGTCACTAGGTCTGTTTTTAAGGGTCCAGGAGGACGCGGGTTCGCGTCCCGCCCTGTGCCACAAGCTGGGATTTTTCAGTCACCGCCGAGTGGCCTAAGACTACCCACATGCTGTCCAGAAGGCCACCTATCAACCCGTACTCAAGATTCTAGGATCAAAGATGAGCTTCGTGGGGCAGTGTGAGCCATTGCAAGATGGCGCCACTATAAACACTTGCCTGCGCCACAACGGGCTGGGGCCGACCATCAGGCCCCATCAAGTAAGCCTACCGGCACCATAGGCGAATACGTGTATATATATATATATATATATATATATATATATATATATATATATATATATATATATATATATATATATATATATATATTATATATATATATATATTATCTGCCAGTTATCTTATCAGTCATTCAACCAGTAAGTTGTTTTAACAGTATGGAATTTGTATTAAATCGGTCAGTCAAGGGTCAACACTCTCAGTGCTCTAAGAATATCAAGCTTGGACTGTCATCTCTTCAGTTGCGTCAAGCTCATGTCAAGCTCAGATTGTAACAGGTTGTCGTCGTACAGTCAGGCTGTCAAGCTAACTCACTTCAACAGTAAATTAGTGCCACTGGCACATTCATTTGCTCATTCCCTTCATTCACTTTCTCGTATAAAGCCTATTAATCGTCCGTTCCTGTTTATGGAGAGTTTGTTAATCAGTCAGTCCGCTAGTCATTAGGTCAGTCAGACTCGGACAGCTTGTGAGGCAGTAAGGAACGTTTGCAGTGTATACCTTTGGCTTGTTGTTACTCACGACCAAGTCTGCCAAAGTTAAGTCAGAGCTTGAAAATTATTTTACATTATGAATATTTTCAAATTTAGCATATAAATGTTAATATGTCAGTTAAACCAAGTCATAAGTCATTCAGATTTCTAGCATGCGAGTAACTGATCTGTTAAGGAGACAACCTTCTATCCTAATATATCACTAGAGACGGTCGGGTATTCAAGTTATTATTCTGTGAGGGAATAAGTCAGTCAGTCAATCACATAGAAAATAATTTATTGAGTTAGTCAGCTTGTCAGTCAGTCAAACAGTTCGGTCCTGGTCAGTCTACTAAAGTCAGTCAGATACCCAATCACTCAGGCAGTCAGTTGGACGTTTAGATAGATAGTCAGTCAGTCAGTCAGTCAGTCAGTCAATCAATCAGACAATCAGTCAGTTAGTCAGTGATTCAGATGCTGACAGTCAGTCAGACAGTCGGTCAGTCATTCAATCAGTGAGTCTCTCAGCTAATTAGTCAATAAAAGTCAATTAGTCAGATAGTCGGCCAATCAGTTATTCGGTCAAGTTGGTCAGCACCGTCAAGAGTCACACCACCCAGCCACATCGTTGTCACACCACCTTCAGTCATAACATCTTCACACAACCACGAGTCACACGTCAAGAGTCACACCACCCAGCCATATCGTTGTCACACCACCTTCAGTCATAACATCGTCACACAACCACGAATCACACCGTCAAGAGTCACACCACCCAGCCTCATCGTTGTCACACCACCTTCAGTCATAACATCGTCACACAACCACGAGTCACACCGTCAAGAGTCACACCGTCATGAGTCACACCGTCATGAGTCACACCACCAATAGTCACACCACCAATAGTCACACTGTCATGAGTCACACCACCACGTGTCACACCATCAAAAATCACACCACCACGAATCACACAGGCAAGAATCATACCGCCAGAGTCACACCATCAAGTCACACAACCATGAGTCACACAATCAAGAGTCACATCGCCACGAGTCACTGTCAAGAGTCACACCACTACAAGCCACGCAGTCAAGAGTCACACCACCATGAGTCACGCAGTCAAGAGTCACACCACCATGAGTCACGCAGTCAAGAGTCACACCACCATGAGTCACCCAGTCAAGAGTCACACCACCATGAGTCACGCAGTCAAGAATCACAGCACCATGAGTCACGCAGTCAAGAGTCACACCACCATGAGTCACGCAGTCAAGAGTCACACCACCATGAGTCACGCAGTCAAGAATCACACCACCATGAGTCACGCAGTCAAGAGTCACACCACCATGAGTCACGCAGTCAAGAGTCACACCACCACGAGTCACAAAGCCGACTCACACAGTCAAGAGTCACGACGCCACAAGTCACACCATCAAGTCACACAACCACGAGTCAAACCGTCAAAAGTAACACCACCGTGAGTCATATCGTCAAGACTCACACCACCACGAGTCACACAGTCAGGACTCACACCACCACGAGTCACACAGTCAAGACTCACACCACAACGAGTCACACAGTCAAGACTCACACCTCCACAAGTCACACAGTCAAGACTCACACCACCACGAGTCACACAGTCAAGACTCACACCTCCACGAGTCACACAGTCAAGACTCACACCTCCACGAGTCATACAGTCAAGACTCACACCACCACGAGTCACACAGTCAAGACTCACACCACCACGAGTCACACAGTCAAGACTCACACCACCACGAGTCACACAGTCAAGACTCACACCACCACGAGTCACACAGTCAAGACTCACACCACCACAGTCACACAGTCAATACTCACACCACCACGAGTCACACAGTCAAGACTCACACCACCACGAGTCACACAGTCAAGACTCACACAGTCAAGAGTCACACCACCACGAGTCACACAGTCAGGAGTCACACAGTCAAGAGTCACACAGTCAAGAGTCACACCTCCACGAGTCACAAAGTCAAGAGTCACACCGCTACGAGTCACACAGTCAAGAGTCACACAGTCAAGAGTCACACCTCCACGAGTCACACAGTCAAGAGTCACACAGTCAAGAGTCACACCTCCACGAGTCACACAGTCAAGAGTCACACAGTCAAGAGTCACACCTCCACGAGTCACACAGTCAAGAGTCACACAGTCAAGAGTCACACCTCCACGAGTCACACAGTCAAGAGTCACACCGCTACGAGTCACACAGTCAAGAGTCACACAGTCAAGAGTCACACCTCCACGAGTCACACAGTCAAGAGTCACACAGTCAAGAGTCACACCTCCACGAGTCACACCGCTACGAGTCACACCACCACGAGTCACACAGTCAAGACTCACACCACCACGAGTCACACAGTCAAGAGTCACACCTCCACGAGTCACGCAGTCAAGACTCACACCACCACGAGTCACACAGTCAAAACTCACACCACCACGAGTCACACAATCAAGACTCACACCACCACGAGTCACACAGTCAAGACTCACACCACCACGAGTCACACAGTCAAGACTCACACCACCACGAGTCACACAGTCAAGACTCACACCACCACGAGTCACACAATCAAGTCACACCACCACGAGTCACACAGTCAAGTCACACCACCATGAGTCACACAATCAAGAGTCACACTACCACGAGTCACACAGTCAAGAGTCACACCACCATGAGTCACACAGTCAAGAGTCACACCACCATGAGTCACGCAGTCAAGACTCACACCACCACGAGTCACACGGTCAAGAGTCACACCACCACGAGTCACGCAGTCAATACTCACACCACCACGAGTCACAGAGTCGAGTCACATTGTCAAGAGTCACACCACCACGAGTCACAGAGTCGAGTCACATTATCAAGAGTCACACCACCACGAATCACAGAGTCGAGTCACATTGTCAAGAGTCACACCACCACGAGTCACAGAGTCGAGTCACATTGTCAAGAGTCACACCACCACGAGTCACAGAGTCGAGTCACATTGTCAAGAGTTACACCACCACGAGTCACAGAGTCGAGTCACATTGTCAAGAGTCACACCACCACGAGTCAAATCATCAGGAGTCAAACAACCACGAGTTACACCGTCAAGAGTCACACAACCACGTGTCATACCATCAGGAGTCACACCATCAAGATCCACACAGTCAAGAGTCACATGACCACGAGTCACACCATCAAGCGTCACAACACCATGAGTCACACCGTCAGGAGTCACACCATCAAAAATCACACAGCCAAGAGTTACCCAGTCAAGAATCATATACCTACGAGTCACACAACTATGAGTCACACAGTCAAGAGTCACACTGTCAAGAGTCACACAGTCAAGAGTCACACTGTCAAGAGTCACACTTTCAAAAGTCACACTGTCAAGAGTCACAGTCAAGAGTCACACTGTCAAGAGTCACACAGTCAAGAGTCACACTGCCTAAAGTCACACTGTCAAGAGTCACACTGTCAAAAGTCAAACTGTCAAGAGTCACACTGTCAAGAGACACACTGTCAAGAGTCACACTGTCAAGAGTCACACTGTTAAGAGTCACACTGTCAAGAGACACATCACCAAGAGTCACACCGCCAAGAGTCACACCTCTACGAGTTATACCATCTCAAGTCAGTTACTGTGAGTCACAGCATCGTGAGTCACATCACCATGAATCATACAATCATGTGTCACACCGATACGAGTCATACCATCTCGAGTCATTTACAATGAGTCACATCGTTGTGAGTCACACCGCAAGTCAAGTCGTTATGTGTTACACCATTAATAGTGACATGCCACGATTCGCAGAGTCATAAGTCACACCATTATGAGTCACACCGTCATCAGTCATGTGGTCCCGAAACATGATCAAAACATTGAATACCCCCAGCTTTAGTCACACCCTCTGGAGTCATGCCGTCACAAGTAACTCAATTATCAGACAAACCGCCAAGAGTCACATTATATTGAATCACACCACCTTAGGTCTTGCTGTCGTGAATTACCTCCATATGTCACACCAATGAAGAGTCACACCGTTTTGACTCATCAAACAAGTCACATCGTTGTGTGTCGCAGCTTCAGAATTCACACCATAATGAGTCACTTTCCCGCGAATCACACCACCATGAATCACACCGTTACGAGTCACTGCGTCAAGTATCAGATCGCCATAAGTCACATCTCTAAAAGTCATACCGTAGAGCCGCATCGCTGAGTCACACCGTCACGAGTTACACCTTCATGAGTCACACCATCAAGAGTTACACCGCCATGAGTCACGTTGCCATGAGTCACACCGTTATGACTCACAACGGTGAGTCACACTACCATGAGTAACAGCGTCACGAGTCACATCATCACGAGTCACACCACCATAAGCCACACAGCCATGAGTCACACCATCACGAGTCACATCACAATGATATACAACACCATGAAACACGTCGCCATAAGTCACACCGTCACGAGTCACACCACCATGAGTCACACCATCACGAGTCACACTGTCATGAGTCACACCGTTATGAGTCACACCCCCATGAGTCACATCGTCATTAGTCACAGCGTTATGTGTCACACCGCCATGAATCATACCATCATGAGTCACGCCGTCATGAGTCACACCATCAAGAGTCATACCGTCATGACTCACATCGTCATAAGTCACACCGCCATGAGTCACACCGCTGAGTCATACCGCCATGAGCCACAGCATCATGAGTCACACCATTATGAGTTCCACCGTCATCGGTCCCACCGTCATGAGTCACACCACCATGAGTCATCACCATGCGTTACACTGTCATGAGTCACACTGCCATGAGTGTGACTCTTCTATGAGTCACACCGTCATCAGTCATACCGTCATGGGTCACACTCCCATGGGTCACACCACCATGAGTCACACCACCATGCGTCACATTGCCATGAGTCACACCGTCATTGGTCTCACTGTCATGACTTTTACCCCCATGAGTCACACCCCCATGAGTCACACCACCATGTGTCACACTGTCATTAGTCAAAACGTCATGAGTCATTGCCATGAGTCACTCCACCATGAATCACCGCCATAAGTCAAACCGTCAATAGTTACACTGCCATGAGTTACTCTGCCATGAATCACACCGCCATGAGTCGCACTGTCATGAGTCCCTTTCATGAGTCACACCGCCAGGAGTCACACCGCCAGGAGTCACACCGTCATGAGTCACACCGCCGTGAGTCATACCGTCAAGAGTCACACCGTCAAGAGTCACACCGTCATGAGTCACACTCTCGTGAGTCACACCGCCATGAGTCACACCGCCATGAGTCACACCGTCATGAGTCACACTCTCCTGAGTTACACCGCCATGAGTCACACCGTCATGAGTTACACCCAAATGAGTCACACCGTCATGAGTCACACCGTCATGAGTCACACTCTCCTGAGTTACACCGCCATGAGTCACACCGTCATGAGTCACACTCTCCTGAGTTACACCGCCATGAGTCACACCGTCATGAGTTACACCCAAATGAGTCACACCGTCATGAGTCACACCGTCACGAGTCACTACTGTGAGCCATACTGTCATGTGTCACTTCCATGAGTCACACCACCATTAGTCACACTACCATGAGTCACCCCGTCATGAGTCACACCGTCATGAGCCCCGCTATTACTGGTCCGTTCAGTCCTCTCCCCGTCACCCGAGGTCACGGCTTTGCCCCCTATTGACCCATTTCTAAAGATTCTCCCTGAGCTATATTTTGTAAATGGGCTTTGCGTCTTTTTTTATATAACGCACAATTATTATCTTCTTGGGATAATGTGCCGTAGTCTGTTAAAATTAACGACTTCCTGTAAAGCTATTTCGTCTTTTTTTCTTTTTTGCGTAGAAATCTGAGGGAAACCCATGAATTGCCAAGGTATGGCGTAATGCTTCTAAACCTTAGAGATGTGCTGTGGCTTTAGACACACACACACACACACACACACACACACACACACACACACACACACACACACATATATATATATATATATATATATATATATATATATATATATATATATATATATATATATATATATATATATATATATATATATATATATATATGCACATTCATACACACTTCAAGCTTATCTGAATGGTGAGTATTTGGTATTAAAAGGGTACGAGTCGCAGTGTTCTGGTGAGCCTTTGCGCAGCTACCATGAACTGACAGCCATGCAACAAATACCAACAACAACGACGATGGCAATTACGATGAAAACTACAACATTACTACAACAGGCGACTGCTAACATACTTAAATTACTTGAGTTAAATTATCGTGGTGGTTGTGGTGTTAGAGCTCGTTCTTGGCTGGTCTGGTCAGGGTGTTATTATTGCCAAGCAGCTCCGGGACGTTGCGTTTGCCCCCCACCAGAAAATCTGAAAGAAAAATCTTTTAGTTTCTCTTTAAATTTTACTTTACATGTTACTCAGACAGAGAGAGAGAGAGAGAGAGAGAGAGAGAGAGTGTGTGTGTGTGTGTGTGTGTGTGTGTGTCAGTGACCCCGTTTCTCTCCACTCTCCCCTGAACACAGCAACACAGATCTCTCACCTTGTCCAGCCTTGCGCAGCTTCTCTCAAGGAAGTCGCCGTCCCTGCTCTTGTTGTCCGCGTCGAAAGTGGAGAAGAAAGGCTGGCCGTTGTGCGAGGACAGGGCGTCGCCTTCGGGAAGCTTTGATAGTATTGGTCAACACGAGTGGAAGAATAAGCTTGATTAAATAGTGCTCTCTCTCTCTCTCTCTCTCTCTCTCTCTCTCTCTCTCTCTCTCTCTCTCTCTCTCTCTCTAAAGACAAGAGACAATAGCATATTTCCTAATGATAGCAATGGAAGTCAAGAAATGGCTATGGTGAGGACACATTTGTAGGAAAGAGGACAACGAATGGACAACACTAATGGCAGACCGGGAAATAACTCATGTACAGAGACCCAGGGGGAAGCATTTCAGTAGATGGTATGATGAAATTGAGAATTTTACAAAATTTCTACTTTGAAATTGGAAAGCAGAGGCAAAGGGCAGAAATGAATGGAAATGCTGTCTTACAGTGGTATGTTGCAGGCTGCTGCCACTGATGATAATGATGATATTTATCTCTGTGTCACTGTGTGTAAATATAGATAAATAAATAGGTAGATAGAGAGAGATGGATAAATAGATAGGTAGATAGATAGAGAGCGACAGAGAAACTTAGACAGGTGCAGCAAGTAGCGGGCTTTTTTATTATTGTTTCCTTTTTTTGTGCCGTTGAGCTGTCTCCTTTGCTGTAAAAAAAAAAAAAAAAAAAAAAAAAAAAGAAGGCAGAGAAACAAAGACACAGTAGGGGCAATGCATACCTTTCTACACCTAACAACATAGGCCCCAAATATCGCATCAGTCAGTAAACTGCCCTCCCAACACACACCCTGCAGCAGCCAGTCCGTGCATCGCAGTACTCACCGGCGTTACCGAAGAAAACATTGTCGTGGAAGCGGAAGTGTGCCTCCTCGCCGCCCAGCCGGAAGCCGCTGTACCGAGCGTAGCGTTCGTTGCCCGACCAGTCCTCCAGTGTGATGAGCAGCTCGTGGCGCGTCATTGTCCGCATTAGCCCCTTGAGTGCGGATTTCCTACAAAAAGAAGACATCAAGCTACAGGAATGGAACAAAAAGTGACTGCTACAATTCAACGAAGAAAAACGTAAAGTCCTGCACCTTGGGAGGGGATATCCAGCATACCAATACCACATGGGAAACACTCCATTATCCACCACGGAGACAGAGAAAGATCTGGAAGTATATGTTACCAGGCTACCAGTGAAAACCAAATCCGTGCCAATCGCAGCAGACGGGTTAGTGAGGGCCCAGGGCAACAGGCTACCTGGATCAGGACAAGGCAGGGCATCGTATTCAGGCACGAAAAATAGGAAAGACATGAAAAGACACTGATGAAGGATGAGATAGAACTTCACTGAGGGCTACTGGTACTGAAATGTAACTGGTCTCGTTTTGTTTTTTTGTTTTTTTTACAATAAAGGAGGCACCTCAAGGGCACAAAAAAAGGAAACAATAATAAAAAAAAGCCCGCTACTCGCTGTTAGATGGATGTTGAGAAAAAGTACGAGAGATAAATGATTTTAAAGGAAGGATTAGTGGTGGAAAGAGTGAGAGGGTTCATTAAAAAAACATATATAACGATATTTTAAGAAATTAAAGAAACTTAAAAAAAAATGTACGATTGAAAGAAAAGATACAATAAATTT
Source organism: Eriocheir sinensis (assembly GCF_024679095.1). Taxonomy (NCBI): domain Eukaryota; kingdom Metazoa; phylum Arthropoda; class Malacostraca; order Decapoda; family Varunidae; genus Eriocheir; species Eriocheir sinensis. The sequence continues at coordinate 9,618,209 of NC_066554.1, forward strand.
GAATAAGAGCAGCTAGCAGTCGATCAAAAATATGTAATGGACACACACACACACACACACACACACACACACACACACACACATACATATCGAGAGAGAGAGAGAGAGAGAGAGAGAGAGAGAGAGAGAGAGAGAGAGAGAGAGAGAGAGAGAGAGAGAGAGAGAGAGATACAAATATACATACATACATGCATACATACATACATACATATTTATACACACACATTTATACAAGTATATTATTTTTTATTATATTCAATTTTTGTTCAACAGTTCATTCCCTCCATCAATAAAGATTCGGGAACAGAGGAGGAAAAGAAAACAGGAAATGAGAATATTAATATGAAGAAATAAATCTTGCAGAAAACTGGAGACAATGGAGGGAGACGAATGGAGGTCAAGAGAGAGAGAGAGAGAGAGAGAGAGAGAGAGAGAGAGAGAGAGAGAGAGAGAGTAGGTTAGGATGTCATGAATACAAAGGCAAGGAAGAAGAGGGGTCGTGGGTGACGGAGTGACGAGTCCGCTAGTAACCCCCCCCTCCCTCCCAAACAGTCATAGTCGTGTAGCGGGCCCTGTATATAGCCTCTCTCTGTATCTATATATCTATCTATCTATTCATCTCTAACATATGAACGAACCATTGATACGAAAATGGCCATATATAACAATTATAATGATGGAAAATACAAACGTTATAGTAATTTTAACGAGAGAGAGAGAGAGAGAGAGAGAGAGAGAGAGAGAGAGAGAGAGAGAGAGAGAGAGAGAGAGAGAGAGAGAGAGAGAGAGAGATTGATTGACTGATAGTTTATTGTTGCAAGTAAAACAACAAAGGAGAAGGGAGGAGCATGCCATCCCAACCCCCAGGCAGTACAGAGTGTGATTATACAACTAAGTATACAGAGAGAGAGAGAGAGAGAGAGAGAGAGAGAGAGAGAGAGAGAGAGGTGTCATGGTGAGTCACGTCAAATTTGGCTGTAGCTGGTATACACAGCAGACGGAGAAAGAAACTAATGACCAAGGGGACGACTCAGACTAACATAAAAAAAGTCAGAGAACAAAACAACGCCACCACTCATGGACACTTACCAAGCCAGAACTCTCGGTCGAAGTCCCCGAAGCCCACCTTGTAGTCCTCCCACCTGCGCGTGAAGTTCTCAAGCGGCTCGACGTCATCCCGCACCTGTCGAGGGTCAGCCGGGGTGTCACGCAGCGTTACCAAATTGTCGTACTCTGAACATTGCATTTATCATTTTTAGGCTCGAAGACTGCCGCAACCACACAAACAACGATAGAATACTAAAGTTAGCGTTAAAACTGTTATTTATCGATGCTTTTTGTGTTTTTTGCTATAGTTATCGGTCAGAAACTACGACAATGCAATGCGATGAGTACGATAATTTGGCAACGCTGGGGTGGAGGCTCACCAGCACACTCACAGGTGCCACACGGACGAGGATGTCACACTCAGGGGATCATGCGAAGGGGATCATACTGACGGGTTTATTCAGGAGGATTGCGTTAATTAAGTGGATACCATTCTAGAAGGTGACTGTACTTGGCACCATACTCTATAAGGTGGTAATAAAGGGAGTCAAAAGAAGGGAGGTTTTCAAGAAGGGTGTCATTCGGAGGTGGCAATATTGGATATGATACTAAGGAGATAGTCAGTGGTAGTATGCTAAAATGTTTTGCAAAAGAGCGTCGCTGAGAATCATACAAAATAATATGAAATGGGAGATTATTGTGAGTTTTGTTGCTTTGGTAAAGAAGTTAATTTCAGAGGGTTTATGCAAAAAGGGCTTCACGGTTCGAAATGGTGCTCAGAAAGGAGTGTTGTGATGAGCGATGTCGGTATATCAAGGAGTATTCAATAACGGGAAACAATCTGGGTGTTGTAAAAAATGTTAACCACCTAAGTGTCACATATAAAGGGATTCATGAATGGCATTGTTGAATTTCTCGCTGGAATGAGTATAGTGACTTACAAGACGCAGTGGTTCAAACCGCAGGCGTGATTGAACTTTTAAAATGAATATGATAGTTTGCAGATTGGTAAGATGAGATAAACTAGTTATTGTGGTGTGTGTGTGTGTGTGTGTGTGTGTGTGTGTGTGTGTGTACGAGACGCTGAGGCTAGGAAATTATGTTGAGTGGTAAAGTGCACTGAGTGAGCGAGATGATATTGGAGCATAATACGTGGTGCTTTGAAAAAGTGTGCGGAATAAAAAGTAGCTACCTGCAGTCATTGACAATGGCAGTGACAACAACAATCGTACTGCTAACCTGAAAGACTGTCCAGGCGCCGCCCTCAGCCTCCTGGTCGCAGTGCACCTTCCACGGCCCCTGCAGCAGGCTGAGCGGGTGCACCAGAGATGCCGCCGCGGGAGCCGCCCTGGCTCGCCTGCAACTCGAGGCAGCTTGCTCCCACCTGGAAAGACCCTGGAGGGAAAAGTCTGGTTTTACACCCCTCTTTTCTGAGCACGAAAAAGAGTGTGTGTGTGTGTGTGTGTGTGTGTGTGTGTGTGTGTGTTCACCACGGCCTAACAACGAGTTGGACTCGCAATCACCAGTAAATACTCCCCCAACAAGAGCAAGCTCATTATAGTTTAGCTTTGGGTACTGCCAGGACCTCCACGCACCACACACCCCATCATCCTTGCTCAAGGGGAAACAGTAACCACTCCTACGGGCCGTCGCTTATTCGACAAGGGCCCGTTCCACCCTACGGGGAAATCAATCATCATCAGTAATCAATTGTTGTCAGCGGAAAAATTCCGGCCTGAGCGGGATTGGAACCTCCGTTTGTCAGGCCGCGAAGGCTGGCAGCGCAGAGCTTTAACCACTGAGCTGGTGTCTGTGTGTGTGTGTGTGTGTGTGTGTGTGTGTGTGTGTGATCACGGAGAAAGTTTTCCCGTAGCAAGAAAGCGATGCCTTGGCTTCTGGGTTCGTCGCCCAAGTAGAAGAAAGGAAACGTTGGAGATATTACCTACAACTCTCTCTCTCTCTCTCTCTCTCTCTCTCTCTCTCTCTCTCTCTCTCTCTCTCTCTCTCTCTCTCACACACACACACACACACACACACACACACACACACACACACACACTCCGTGGCGCAACTGGTAGAGCACTGCGCTGCCAGGCTTCACGGTCTGACAGGGCGGCGGTTCGAGTTTCTTTCATCTTTGATTACTTACGGCTGTGTATGAAATAGAAATTAATTAAAGGTACCTGTGGCATTCAGGTTTTCCACCTTTAATTAACCCTTTTATATATACCATTAAATATATCTTATTTAAATAGCTCATATTTGCACCACCTTTTAAGAAAGTGATTTTGAGTAATTGAATAAAAAAGTTATTTGACAGAAAACTAATCATTTTTAAGGACGTTGCATGCTTAACGTATAGTAAACAAAACATATTTTGTATTGCGGATATTATTATCTTTGACCACCGTTAAAACCCAAAGATATTTGGAGAAAAAAAATGGTAGCCCATATTTGCCTCACTTGTAAAATCGTAAACCTCTCTCGTCCTGGTGCCCGAGGCGTTGGCGGGATGCATGGCGCCGGCTTCAGGGACGACCGTCCGATGGGCGGACCGCCTGTGCTGGGAGAGGGTGGGTCAGGGGCGGCGTGGGCGGTCAGCGACCCCGCCCTCCTCCTCCTTAGGCTCTGACGTCCAGCCTTCGCCACCCTACAAAGAAAACACGAGTCTAGTATTATTGATTGCACTGAGTAAAGTTGATTTGTATGGAAAAACTCTTTGGGAGGTGAAAATCATTTTGTATGGCATTGTTTTCAAATTGTATATATAATCAATTATTCGCGCCACCTCGTCATTCCGCAATGTTGAACCGAAAGTGTTTCATGATGAAACCAAAACAGGGAGGGAGATGAGGAAAGAATTTCCCATCTCCCCCAAGAAAAGCTTTGACCACTAACAGAGCTACCATCCCCTCTTACCATCCCTTTCGATCAATGGCATTTGAGCAGCTTTACTTGGCAGTCACTGACTAAAAGAAAACCTTCGACTTGGTGGTAGCTGATGTAGAAGTGAATCAAACACGGAAGGTCTTCAAATAGGGTCAAAGATGAATAAGAAAAAGACTAAATTTGTTTAACGACCATGGTGGAAGATGACACCGCCTCCTCTCGCACCAACGCACTGCACTCCACCACCACACCCCCACACCCCTGCCCTGCCCTCTTCTGTTTCATCACAACTTTCCCACAATATAAACCACAGACCCCCTATACCCTTTTCATATTGTACTTTTTCAACATTGTATTCTTAATGTGAATATTTTCAGATTAACAGCTGCAATCACTTATTAAACCGATTATTTTTATTATTTCTATTATTATTATTATTATTATTATTATTATTATTATTATTATTATTATTATTATTATTACACACACACACACACACACACACACACACACACCATACATATACCAAAATAAATATACAAATAGAATAGCCTAAAGAATCACCGCCTTACTCACATGTATATCAGCATTAATTGTCTTCAGCACCGCCAACACAACGACGACGATCACTGTCTTCCATTTATTTGTATTTGCCATATTTTCTTGTCCTTCACTCTCCAAACCTCTTGTTTAACTAATGTAAACTCAGTATAGCACAACTTTTCCTTTGCTTTCTCGCGCTGAGTATTTCTTGAACGTCAGCCAGTCAAGCAGCCCTGTGAATCCTGTGGCAAGGAAATCTATGGCCACTATTACAGTCTGCCGTGAAATACCGAGGCCGCTGAACATTTGCTTGCCGAAGAATGAAACGCAGAGGAGGCAACCATGTGGATCTTATGGGCACTTGTCACCCTTGAAAGACCTAAGCCGTTGAAGTTTGCTTGCCGAAGAATGAAACGCAGAGGAGGCAACCATGTGGATCTTATGGGCACTTGTCACCCTTGAAAGATCTAAGCCGTTGAACGTTTGCTTGCCGAAGAATGAAACGCTGAGGAGGCAACCATGTGGATCTTATGGGCACTTGTCACCCTTGAAAGACCTAAGCCGTTGAGCGTTTGCTTGCCGAAAAGGGAGACGCTGAGAAGGCAACCACGTGGATCCTGCAGCAAGAGAATGACGGGTGCTCGCGCTGACGTCCGCTTCGAGAGACCAGTCGGTGTCGGCGCCCAAGGGAGACTGCAGGGCCTGGGTGTGCTGACTGTGCTCCTCCTCTCCCTCTATAGTCACGCTTCACTTCTCTCCTCCTCTCTCTCACACGTTTTCTCTGTGTAATGGGGACGGATACAACTCTCTCTCTCTCTCTCTCTCTCTCTCTCTCTCTCTCTCTCTCTCTCTCTCTCTCTCTCTCTCTCTCTCATTAGATTTAAAAAAATATAAAAAAATATATATAAAAACATCCTGATACGCGCCAATAATCATACATTATTCCTTACAATGTCAGTCGTCCAGCAGCCTGGAGCGCTGCAATGTGTTCACTTCGACTCAGGAAAGATTTGCTCGTGACAAGTAAACCCATTATCTTCCACATGTGTTGTTGCTTGTTTACACACCGTTCCAGGTGCGACGAAAAGTGGGTCATATCGCCTCAGTCTCCCTTTAAATACAGGAAAACTTCACCAACAGTTTCTTTTCTCTGCTCTGATAACTCCCCGATCGCTCCCCCACCTCCCCTCCCTCCCCTGCGTGACTGCTCGACTCTCTCCTCGTCTTTCTACTTTGTGTCAACTTGAAATATCATTCTTTGAACTGTAGCAACAGCAACAACGACAACAACAAAGACGTCGACTATAATGAAAATACTAATACTAATACTAATACTAATACTAATAATAATAATAATAATAATAATATTAATAACTAGACGCATAGCACTCGGAGAGTGCACACCTCCGCCAAAGATCGTCCTGAAAATTGGTATGGGCATCAATTGTGATCCTATGCATCATATGGAAGCATTTGTTTCGAAATTTGATGAAATTCCTTTATTTTTAACTTTGACCTTGGGCGAACTTTTAGAGGTCAAGGCCATGCAAGGTGCATCATATGAAAGCATTTGTTTCGAAATATGATGAAATTCTATTTTTGGGGGAAACTTTGACCTTGGGCGAACTTTTCGAGGTCAAGGTCAAAGGTCAATGTCAAGGACATGCAAGGTGCGCCTTTCCATGAGCTAAATTATGAACCAAGTCTGAAGTCTCTACGATGACGAGAACCGAAGTTACGGCCAAAAAATGTGAATCTGAAGTTTTGTGCGATCTTGACCTTGACTTTTGACCTTTGACATAAAAAAATTAATGGATTCTATTCTGGATGGACACGAAGCTTCCCTGAAAAATTGGTTGAGATATCCGCAAAATTGTGCACAGGAGACTGTTAACGAACAAACAAACAAATAAACATACTGACCGGACCGAAAATATAACCTCCTCCAACTTCGTTGGCGGAGGTAGTAATAATAATATTAATAATAATAATAATAATAATAATAATAATAATAATAATAATAATAATAATAATAATAATAATAATAATAATAATAATAATAATAATAATAATAATAATAATAATAATAATAATAATAATAATAATAATAATAAAAACAATAATGATTACAGCGTTACAGCCATGTATGATACCTGCTATGCCTTTGCAATGATTTTCTCCAAATTTTCTAGCACTTTTTTTGTGTGTATTTGACTGTGTGTGTGTGTGTGTGTGTGTGTGTGTGTGTGTGTGAGAGAGAGAGAGAGAGAGAGAGAGAGAGAGAGAGAGAGAGAGAGAGAGAGAGAGAGAGAGAGAGAGAGAGAGAGAGATTACAGCAAAATGGAACAAGCATCCGAGAGCTTGAAATTCGAGAGCACTAACAGCTACGCATACGCCCTTTATAAATGATTCCCATGCATTATACTAATAACACAGTGAGCGGTGCGCATGCATGTGGAAACTTCATGCACGCTTCCATGTTCATACACACTCCCATCAAGGTGGGTCGACTGGCGGTTTTTCACGCCCCCTCCCAGAACGAAAAGCTCGTCATTCTCAGTCTGCTGCTATATATCATTTTTACATTTATCCATACAACCCCCTCCTCCCCCACCCACGCCCCATCACCTATAGCAGCCAACGCCCGCCCGCCCCACCCCAGGCAGTGAAGAGAGAAAATTAATATCGATGTTAGTTTGTCTCGCTTTCCTTTAACCGCCCCCACCCCACAAGACAATTCCACTCGAGAGCACTGACTTTCCCCTACACTTTCCTTAACTGTGTGTGTGTGTGTGTGTGTGTGTGTTGTCCAATCTATTTGTGTCTTCTCAGGATTGCGTCAAGATCGTAATGTTCCCTGTTTTTTTTTTTCCGATTTCGTCATTTAATTCATCAGGGGTATATTTAGGATCTTGAAGCAATAATAACTTAGCCCAGCCCTGGGCTAAAGATTATTGGACCCAGCCCAATTATCTTTAGACTTTATCCAGAGTGGCGAGAAGCCGTGAATGCGGAAACGTGATAATAACGTGAACCGGACAGGATTATACCGAATGTTTTCCGTACGAGAACTTTCATTCTAGTACTGCCAAGGATTAACATTCTGTGTAAGCCACGGCCGGGGTTATTCTCATTTTTGTACAAAAAAAAAAAAAAAACGTATTTGACGGCTTACAAGGCGCACTTTTTCTAAATAAAAAGTCCCTGAAAACCACCCTGCGTCTTATAAGGTCAAGGTTCAGCTTTGGGTCACTGGCTAGTGAAGTTTTAGTGCGGCAATGACACTTACATTAAACTGCAAACCTCTCCGCAAACGTAAACACGGTGGCGATCGCTTTTACAGCAACAACGGCAACTCTTTTCTAAAGTAACAATGTATAACTTTAGCACTTACCACTACTTCATATAAAATGACACCATTCAGGAAGAAAATTAAGTGACTTAATGCCTGTACCTAAACAAACAAGTGGACGGTTGTACACCAAACCTCTGACAACACGCGCAAGACACATTACGATTAGAAATTAGAAATTAGAGAGGAGGGAAGTTGAATATGGATGCCTAGACTCTAGAGACAATGCAGATGATGACTTAAGTAAGTGGTAAGTCTCATCTCAATGTTTTTTTTATTTTTTTTTTATAATTAGCAAATGGAAAATTTTGCCAGAGGTTGCCTTCAGTAAATACTGATGCACAATTCAATATAGTATTACTTATAGCATAAGAAGGGTGGGAGGATACAATTCTACCTAGGCCCCAAGGAAGCTTAGAACAGCACTGATGTATTGTTCTTACTTGGTTAGCCTATCATACTTTTAAGTATTGGTTCCTGACAGGTTATAAAATTTGTGTACACTTGTACAAATTTTATTACTATCATTCTATTTTTTTTTTGTACACAAATCTTACAATATAGACAGCAACAAAAGCTTATTTCAATTCCATATTTGTATCTAAAATGAAAGTTAAGCATCTCACATATGATAAAGTAGTATGCAGTGAAACATCCTCCCATAGTGACTGGCTGATGGCAAGAACAAGTTGACCCACATGTTTCTTGAGGCATTAATGGATGTGTGCAGACTATTCAGCAGACAAAACAATGACAGCCAGGAAATGACGTATGAAAGGAAGAAACTGTATTGTACATGAAGAGTAGAAGTGGCTAGCCTATATGCAAAAACTTCCAAAACTGTGAAATTTTATTAATATTTTTTTACTGATCAGTAATTATAGTTATTTTTCTTTTGCTATTTCTCTAAACTATTCATTTCTATATGAAATAGCCCCTTAAAGTCAGGTGTTGATATATTATGAAATTTAGCTACCAGGCAAAGTACCTAGTGTCATCATATGAATACTGGGGAATTTTAAAAAGTACAGTGGTGGATGATGGATGATAATATTTCTCCAGGCAATGTCTAGTATCTTTACTCCAAGTGTGTCACTCACCAGCACCATTAAAAAAGGAAAAAAAAAAAATAAATAAATAAAAATATATATATATATATATATATATATATATATATATATATATATATATATATATTTATATATAGATATATATATATATATATATATATATATATATATATATATATATATATATATATATATATATATATATATATATATATATATATATATATATATATATATATATATATATATATATATATATATATATATATATATATATATATAAGTGAAAATTATGTAAATATTCTGTAAAAATTCTGAGGACTGAATATTCACATATGGAAGTAAATTTTGAAACAAAATTATATTGTCAAACTGTGACTAGCAATGTCCGGTACAACTGTTACATTAAAGGCTTCTCATTATGCCCATGCTCTATGCCACACAATGGTGCCAAGTTTCCTTTAACTCAACTAAAACTAAGTACTTTCCATTAATGTCTCATTTATTACTGACCATGTTTCTTCTTTCTTTAAATGGTCAACCCTTGATCCCTGAGGTTGACAAAATAAAATATAACTCTGAAAGGGTTCATTCCTGTGAGCACCCTCTCTGTCAATATCTTTAAAAATGTATTTAATAATCAAAACAAGCATACTAACATATCAATGCTTATACCACCTGAACATGGAGCTGTAATCCCACCACTCAACTGGTGGTGCTGCATCAAGCAGCAGATCACCTCCAGGCTGCAGGTTATCTGATGTAACTCTTGACTGACAGCTCACACGCAAAAGCAGAACTAAATAAATACTAACATATGGAAGTAAAATTAAGAATATTGAGAAGCATTAACTACACAATTTTTCATTAAAATAAGACACCTGCATAAAACATGAAAAATCCACACAAGGTACACAACACATAACATCAAAGCCTCCACCACTACATGCCTCACAGATGACCTTTTGAAACAGACAAGTTGCATAGTCTCAGGAGGCAACTGTGTGAATGGCACACAGGCAAATCCAAGAAAAATAGCAGTATGAATGTGTGATATGAAAGTTTTGTCTCATGACTTCAGAATTGTCACTACAGTAATGAAATACACTTGATTTGTGAGATCAATTAAGTGTTCAAGTCTATGCAAAATCCTGGTCTATGTGTGTATCATGCATACTGTCTCCCAGTTATAGCAACCAATGCTTCAGTGTAACGATGTGCAAGAAAATGATCCAAGAAATCCCACACACAAATAAAATCAAAATCAAAACTTAAGGTTTTGTTTTAATTTACAAGCTATTTATGAATTTATTTGTCTAAGTATAATTTTCAAACACACACACACACACACACACACACATATATATATATATATATATATATATATATATATATATATATATATATATATATATATATATATATATATATATATATATATATATATATATATATATATATATATATATATATATATATATATATATATATATATATATATATATATATATATATATATATATATATATATATATATATATATATATATATATATATATATATATATATATATATATATATATATATATATATATATATATATATATATATATATATATATATATATATATATATATATATATATATATATATATATATATATATATATATATATATTTGTATTTATAGTTATGTAAGGAGAATGATATATACCGTCAACTGTGCATAGCATGCCCCTGCCAGCTTACCTCAACCAATGCCTCAGAAAAATAAGGATATCACAGCTCTTATTCAAATACAATTATTAGTGACACCAGCATGAAAGAAAAATACTTACACTGCTTCCTGGCCACAATAAAACTATTAACAATTTTTGAAAAGTTTTGTAATTTTTAAGGTGAAAATTAGTAAATAGAAAACTAAACAAATATATGACCAAAATCATTCAAGATAACTACCACATATTATGCCAGCAAAACACGTGTATATGCATAAAGATACACACACACACATACACTCACACACTAAGCACACACGCAAGTACACACACACACAAAAAAAAGTGGCAGTAATTTAACAATAAGGTAGGAATACCTTATTAAAAGAATAATCTAGCACCTCTTCTACAAATATGATCTTAAATAAAATTTTAGTTATTGTCTTTGTGTAAAAAAAAATTGTGGTACACAAATCAGTAGCGCAAGACATCAGCAGTCACTCAGCAGTATGCTTCAGTCTCACTGGATATGGGGAAGGAGACCCAAACCTGTACTACCCTACTGGCCACTAATGAATAATGCAGTAGGGAAAATGTCTCCGTAAATTATTCCAATGATTTTGTATCTAACAATGGATAGATGGAGCTTGGTTTTCAAATACATATACATATACAGTCAAACCTGAACATCCATGGAGTCAACATACACAAAACTAGACATCTGCGGGGTAGCCCATGGATATTATAAAGTTAAAGATTTTGGTTTTCTTGAGCACTTTTGTAACCGGCCAAAGCACTTGCAGCTCACTGCACACCCCACTGCTACCCCCCGCACCTTCACACTTACTGTAACCATGCTAGTGATTGCTGTAAATATGTAAGTATCTTTCAACAGACATCTATGAATCCTCAATATCCACGGTGGTATCTGTTACCTAACCCCTGTAGATGTTGAGGTTTGTCTGTGTGTGTGCGTGTGTGTGTGTGTGTGTGTGTGTGTATATATATATATATATATATATATATATATATATATATATATATATATATATATATATATATATATATATATATATATATATATATATATATATATATATGTGTTTTTCCTTAAATTGTTGCACTCTGCCTCAACCACCTCCTCCTATAACTTATTCTAAATATTAATATTTCTTTGTGAAAAACTGTACTTTTTAGTAGCATTAATGTATGTTTCCTTTTGCATTTCCTTGTATCCCCTTAACACCCTGACTTCACCTCCACTTGTCAGTAGTGGGTCTTCATTACCTGATTCCTCTGAGTTATTCATAAGTTTACATATTGTAATCAGGTCTCTTCTCTCTTCTTTCCTCCACTGTTATCAGCTGCATTTCTACAGTTAGGGTCCTTTAATGAGGAATGTGGTGGGTCATGGACCCTCCGGATTAGCAGATTTTCCGGATTACCAGGAGGGAACCTCAAAACGTTCAAAACACACCACTCCCAGACATTTTTAACACTCATTCCAGCAATCACCAATATTCAGTACCTGACCCAGACTTTTGCCACACTTTGTATGGCACATTTAAGCATCACATCTAAAAGATTAACTACAAGAAGTTATTTAGAGACTTGTGTTAACCAAGGATGCACTGTCAGATGCAGTCATGAAATGTCTACCATTTCCTTTTGCAACTGAAGGGGATTCAACATATCATACAATGTAAATTATTTACTAATGAATACTTCTATGCAGTCTTCCTGCAACTCCTTGCAGTCTTAATAGTTTCTTAATTTCCTCAATAGTTTTGCATCATCTGCAAATAGACTCATGTAACTGTTCACCCCTTCTAGAAACATAATCAGAACCAACACTGAATGCTGTGGCACTCCACTCGTCAATTTCTACCACTCTGATCATTCATCCCTTATCACTGTTCTCATCATGAATAAGAAATTGATAGTGACTTTGATCTACCCAAGGTTGAATTATGTGGTAGTAGCATGGTTCCCACAAAGATGGAAGCATAAATAAGATTGAAGGAATACTAAATAGCAATCAAGTTGGTACTAATCCTGATAGACTTTACATACCAGTTAAGATTCTTAAAGTTTTGGGCAATCATCATTAAAAGAAATAAGAGAAAAAGAGGTGACATGATTGCAGTATGCAGGGCAATATAGGTACAGTATAATCTCCATGACTGCAAGTTTCTAGTTTGCGATTCACCGAGTTTGCAATAGGGACCCGAAAAAATTTGATTTTTATTGAAAACTGAAATTGCGATATGACCCGAAAGGAAAAGGAAAAGGCTGCTAAAACCGGGTTTTTTCACACCTTGTTGTGGTCCTTGACTTCCAATCTTGCTCTTACCCATCCCCTGGGCCTTTCCATTGGCCACGGGAAGCATGGTGAGTGGGATCCAGGCAGCCAGGCGCATGTGTGCGAACAGCCTTGACCGTGCACTGGGTTCGAGAAGCTGACGGGCAGATGATGATAGCAATGGTGATGATGAGTGCTGGCGGCGTGGCCTCCGCATTGGCACCACCCAAACGTCATTTTCACTGGGGCCCACGCATGTGTGGCTGTGCCCATTGTGGGCCCAGGCTCCTCAATTTGCCAATTCTCACTTTCCACATGTTGCGAGGGACCCCTTTCCTTTCTTCCATCTCTTCTTTTTCAAAAAGAAGAGATGGAAGAAAAGATAGGGGTTCCGTGCAACATGTGGAAAACAAGAATCGGCAAATTGAGAAGCCCAAAGTCACAACAAACACATCCACACACACACAGGCCACGACAAAAACACCGTTCAGGCAGCGCCGATGCAAAGGCCACACCGCCGACACTCATCATCACCATCACCATCATCAGCCGCCCGTCAGCTGCTCGGGCCCAGCGCGCGGCCGGGGCCGTCTGCACACATGCGCTTGGCCACCCGGATGGGTGGCCAAGCGCAAGATGTCGACGGTTTTCAATTTTCCCCATAAGAATAATGGTTCAAAGTTTGCAATTTCAACGTTTGCTACCCGCAACATTGACCTATTTATCACAAACTTGGAGACAGTACTGTAATTGTATGGGCAGGAGGTGCAACTAGAAGATACGAAAAGAAAATGAAAAAGACAAGATACTTAAAAGACTTCAAGAAATGCAGTTTTCCCAATTGATGCATTTATCATAGGAACAGCTTGGACAAAGAAGTTGTTCAATCCAAAAAAACTTGTACAAGTTGAAAACCAAGTTGGATCAATTACGACTAAAGACACGAACCCCACTAGCATAACTCATTGTCTATAAATCACAACTAGGTAACTACACCGACATTTTGAAGGCATCATATTTCAGCCTTATTGCTTGCAGTACCTTAACTTTTGTATACAAGCGTGGGTCTTCTGTGGCCAATTATGATTCTTGTGTGAAGCAGCTCCTGGGGAGCCTCAATCAATCATAATCAATGATCAGCCAAGTTGCTTGTATAGTTGTGATGAACAATGCACACTGTGTGCTTCATGTCCCTACAATATGAACCCAAAGCATCCAAACAGCCATCACTTCTCAGCTTGGAACTGCAACAAAAAATAGAAGCACATCTCTACCATTTGCTAAAAATGTCTTACCTAACTCCTCTCTAATCTTGGTTGGTTGCCTTAGTATTCAAATCAAAATGCATTGAGTATTTTGCCTCAAACCAATGTAATCTATCAGATAGTAGACTATCACCACTAAATTGATAACCTTTTGTCATTGTCGATGAAGGAGATTGTGGCAAGGCCTCAGGGAGTGCAGGGCAAAGCAGGACTGTTCAATGGAACTTCACCCACTAACATTATGAATTCATCTTCACTGAACTTGTGACTAAAGATGGATCATGGACACTCAGTAACACTGTGACTGAGTAAAACTCAATATATTAGGTTGTACAAATTTGTATTTGCTTTCTATATAAGCAAGGAGAGGCGATTATTTGGCAAGGCATGGCTGTTTACATCCAGCTTCCCCACTGACTTCAGGCACTTTTAACCATCTCAAGACAATTGAATGTGTGTACTACAGGTTGAGAATCCTTTATCTGAAATTCCAAAATTTCGAAAACCTCCAATATCCGAAAGTTTTTTAATGACTTTTTTTTTCACCACCTCATAGGTGGGGAGATGGGCTATTTGGAGGCTGTCAGGGTCAACGCATACGTCCCTCCAAGGAGGTACCACAGATCCTTGCCAGGTGACAGCTAATGAAGGGGAGGGGAGGATGCTGACAGACCGACTATCGGCTGACGTCACCCTAGCCGATCAAGTCAGTCTTTCAACGAAGATTGGCGTGTCTCTTTGTACAAGTTGAAGATGTGAGCGTGGGTTCCCTTTGTTCACCGCAAGACGAGAATGCTCAAAGCGGAAAACAATGGGAATAGAGTCTCAGTTAGGACTGCCAACTTGAGCTAAAAAAATAAGGAACGCAACATCCCACTCTCCAATACAGAACGAATCCATATTTTAAGGACCGGGTGGCAACACAAAAATTTCTCTAGCCTGCCATGACTGACAGCCGCTGCCCGCTGCTGGTGAAGGCAGGAGGAAGGGGGGAGGGACGTTACGATGTGTATTTTACACGTATTTCAGGACAACCATTGACAAACATAATTTAATTGTTTGATTTTGTGGTTCTTCGAAAAATGCGCTCACTACAGTTTTAAAATACTGAATTTTCTCTGCATAACCATTCAGATAGTCAAATATGGAACAAATGGCATACGTAAAGTTAGGTTTGGTTAGTTTGAATTTATTTGGCACGCAGTGTGGGGCAGTGGATATAAGTAACGCAGCGCCGGACGGGACATGGCGGCAGTGGTCCACTATACACGGGTCAGTATTGTGAGAAATACCTCCTCGCAGAAACAAGTTGTTCTGCTGTTCAATAATCATGCACACTGGAGGAATACACAAGAATGAAAAATATTAATTTGCCTGGTTTTGTTCTAGTTTGTCCACTTGTGATATTTGTGAGCGGTGAGTGAAATATAGAAACAGTACGCAAGTTGAATCTCTCTGTGAGCTATTTTGCGGCTGCAGCGATGGGTGGCAGCAGGTGCACAACAGGCAATTGAAGAGTCAATCATTTAGGGATTTCTGGAGAAAAATAATAGCTCCATAATAAACGGCTTCATATTTTGTCCAGAAATAAGCAGTCATGAAGCATCTCAAAATTAGTAGGCCACCCTCTCGTGAATAATCCCCTATTTGAGTTTTCATTTTATTTTGATTCAAATAAAAATATTCCGAAATCCGAAAAAATCCAAACTCCACAACACTTTCGGTCCCAGGAATTTAGGATAAGGGAATCTCAACCTGTACTTGAAAGGGAATCTCAACCTGTACTTGAATGGAATTTCAGCCAAGGGAAGTGTAATGTTACTGTTTGTGAATGATGAATAAAGATTCTAAAGAACGTGTATGAAAGATGTTTATCAAGAGAAATGAGCATATAGACGAGTGGTGAGTCAAGGCTGCAGACATAAGTAATGCATTGACAGTTCTTATGCTTTATATTTCTGCAAGAATTAATCAGAATTGCTGGCCACCTCTGAAACAGCCTTGCTTGGGTACACACAAGGTTTTTTTTGTTTTTTGTTTTAAATTTGGATATTTTGGATTTTTGGCTATTTTGAATAAGGGTTCCCTCCCCTAATTAGTCTGAGTTAATGTGTGTGTGTGTGTGTGTGTGTGTGTGTGTGTGTGTGTGTGTGTATATATATATATATATATATATATATATATATATATATATATATATATATATATATATATATATATATATATATATATATATATATATATATATATATATTATGGATTTCTTAACAAAAAATTACATGGACCTGCTGGTCTTCTAATATATCACTAGAATTGGTGTTATTACATGAAAACCAAGATTTGATTATATAACACAATTCATATCTAAGTCTACTATCAGATCCAATCTCAAACTTTCTCAGTATTACACCATCAGAGCCTAAAAACAAGCTAATAGCACATAATATAAGGAAATTTGACTACAACTTAGTCCTTATCTGATTAAGCACCTCATAGAACCATGACTGCACAAAAGAAATATACCTATTTAAAACCGTTTGTCCTACAAAACAGACGCATCTTATTCCTGTATCATGACTGGCACTATCCCTCTGGTGCAACTGGTGACTGGCATAACACCAACCCCATAAATGTCGTGGTAAGTGAAAAACACTTCAATAAATCTGTATGAGCAAAAAATTACCGATGAATTATAAACTATGAAAATAACATTTCTTGAAGCATGAGTATGTACATCAAGTTAATTCATAGTAATCTGTTTACAGTACAAATCTAAGAAAGTTTGGCAAGAATGCATATGAGAAAACTAATCTTGCAGATAAACTTCTGTATAATTAACACTTCAATTATGCCTCAGCTTGAGGCACCTTCCTCACTGCCCTTATCACAAGTACTTGAAGTGACCTTGCAAGTAACTACACACAAATTAACTAAACAGCTCCCCATAAACTCCTATTTTCTGTCATATGGTAACTGTCCATCATGGTTAATTCCTTCAACTATCTACATGATATATAAAGACAATCAACATGGTCATTATTTAAATGTTGTATTACAGTTTGTTTGAAACCATGATGGTTAGAAAAAACTATGGCCAGGAAGATAGACTGCCACTATAATATGCTGGTGTCTCAGTATATAAAAGGCTTGCTTACATGCAGTAAAGTTATAAGTACCAATTCAAAACACTCAATGACTACTATAAAAATGTATATACCATATAAACAACATTGGTAAGCCTATAGGTATCATTTCACACATTTAGTGCACAGCTTGCTTTCTTCTGAAAAAGAAAAGAAAAAAAAAAAAAAGGCAGTTCCAATACACATTTCAAAAGTGTGGTATCAAAATGGATCAAACTGTAATACATCATGATATTCACCAGCCTTTACAAACCCTCAGTAGTCATTCAGATGTGCCTTTAGTCACTTCAGTCCTGCATTCAACCTTTCAACCTCTCACTTGTCTGAATTCTGCCCAAGGCTAGTATAAAATTAAATTACAATTAATTACTGGGTAATAAATCACCCTCAACCCCTTATTCAGTCACACACAAAGTTACTGATTATCCTGGATAATTGCCTTTGACACTCATTTAAATATGTCACAGTTTCCTTGCTTCCCTTGGAAGCACCAATTAACCTTAATAAGGGGCAAACATATATTCAAAAGCAAAAATGTGATCTCAAAAACATTGTGGTGAAAAATCATTAGGTTTTGGTAAACTCTTGATATAACAAACCTTGAAATTAATTTCATAGCTAATAAAACATTTAATCCAGTAAAATATTCAGAACCAACAACCATCTCTGCCATGGTGAGTCACCTATATGCCACTCCATGATTGTGACAATGTAATATTCTCCCATCTCAGTTTTGGATGTCCTCTATATAGGAGCAATGTGTTGCAGTTTTCCCCACCCCCTTTCTTGAGACCTTGGTTTGTCTCCTTGTACCCTTGAAAAACAAAAGCTTTTTATTAACACTTTTCCCAAATCTTTTTAGTTGTGAGTTAGCACTTTAATAACATATACCTTTTTTGTTCTTAAAGAAAATTTCATGAGGGACTACCTTGGATAGCTGCCATTCTTGAGACACCGTATGATTAAATTAAAGAGAACAAAGTTAGGATAGCCTTGCCTGTGTCACAGCCTAATACAATTTCACATGATAGTTATCACATAGCTGACTGTGCAATAAGGCTGTAAATTGTATATAACTGACTTTATACTAACAAGGTCACAATTAATCTGCAGCCATGGTACTGTACAGTGTGGGGTAATTGGGCACCATTTTTTACCATTCTGGAATTAAAAAGAAAGTTGCAGATAAATATCTAAAATGTGAGACATGTTTTAATGTTTATTGCTTGGGCTGCATTTTGGACATGATAGATATTATTCTGAAAGTATCACGTGGGAGCAATTAGGCAAAACAGACACTTGTCCGTTTATCCCAAAGGAATGGGAAAATGAGAAACTCACTTTTTCATCATCTTAAGAGCCCTTTAACCAAAAAGATTTGTAAAACTTAATTGAAAATACTTTCTATAGTTTACTCATGATACTAAATTGCCGTGTGAGAAATATTCAATAACATCTACTTGTACTGGTATGAAAAATTACAAAAAAAATGTAACATACCTAGTATTATATTCACCTTATGATCATGTTAGCATTTTCAGAAACATGGAAACACAGTTAATCTTTGATTATCACAGGCCTGGGTAAACACAGCAATACAATGCACTTCCATCCAAAAGATGTCTTCATTTTGTGGTTCCTTAAGGTAAAATTACTCAGTTCCTGCCACATTACAGTTGTGCCTAAAATATGGCTTTGCAAAGCTGTAACTCTCTAAAGAAGATCAAGTAGAGCTTTGGGGGACAGCATGAGCCATGCAAAAATGGTGTCACTATAAAATAACTGCCTGTGCCCCTGAAAGGATAAAGGGATGACCAACAGGCCCCATCAAGAAAGCTTATCAGTGCTATAGGCTAATTGTAAAAAAATGTAAATCAAAAGCAATGACAACAGGTATTGCCCAATAACTCGCCTAAAAATTGCCCAATTTCCCAACTTGATTTTGAAGCCACCACTGATAAATGCATGTACAGTATATCTAGAAGATTCAAACTGTGGCAAGAAGTACCTAAGGATATATGTTATTACTTGGCCAGATAACAGATTTGTTGCCAAATTTTTCCAAAGGTAGCTTACCCTTAGCATTTCCAGGTGTGAAGACTTTCCAAAATTCCAAGAATGCTTCCTTTTAACTTCTGGAAGGCTTGCCACATCCTCAAATGGCCAATAAGATGCCATTCTTCTATAACTTTTGTGGACTTATGTCACTATTCAACTTTAAAATATTAAAAAAAAAAAAATAATAATAATAATAATAATAATAATAATAATAATAAAAAAGGGTGCCCATTTACCCCAGGTAGTGCCCAATTACCCCATCATACAGTACCAATTTTCTATGCACTCACAGGTGCTACTCATTGTACGGCTGTCACTCCCTGATTGGAAGGCATATATAACAGGAAATAGGAGAAAAAAGAGATGCAAGACATAATTAATACCTTTAAGACCTTTAGGTATCTCTTTTTGAAGCAAATTTTGAGACATGAACATATATGACTATATCTACTAATTTTGAAAGGCTTTATACAGGGTTGCATGTGTTGACAGCTCTCCATGAAACCATCATAAGGATGTTTTTATTTTTCATGGTCACATGCCCTTCTTGGTGCCAGACTTTTTTAAGACAAAGGATACAATATTACGCAAGGCAAGGCATCCACTGTATGTAAAAAAATAATAATAATAATAACTCCATTTTTTTGCAAGAATATGCTATACTTTAAATTATTGTTTTAATAGAAAATACGACTGACCAGCAGACCTGTATGCTTCAAACCAACAAAGTCTCTTCAAAGCATCAGCTATGTGTGCTGACAACACAAAACAGCACATAAACAAGACATTGAAATAATTAATAAACAATGTCTTTTTAGTAATTTATAATAAAACATAATTTTTAAGCTGAAGACCATGTAGAAGAACTGTGGCTTGTGCTTGCTCTGACAGTAAAGATTTCCTGCCCCGTTTGTCCAAAACTGTGATACCGAAGTTTATGAGCAGCATACCTGTGAGCATTAGCAACTCAAGGACTGGTGAAAATTGCCACCCAACACTGGGACATAAATGAAGTGCTCTGTGTCCACACTAATAGTCAGCATAAAATATTCAGCAAAACTGAGCATTGAGATCAAAGTGTTTTGAATATGATATTTTGTCCTCCATAGTAGTTTGTTATATCAAGGGTCTATTTATAAAAGGAATTTTATGGCAGCCTTTGTTGAAAATATATGAAACAGAATTTTGAAAAATTTACATGTATTCATACCATATATATGTTTGGTTTACTTAAAAACTTGCAACACACTCCCAAAACTAATTAAGGGAATGTCTCAACAGAGTTGTTCCTTTAAAGCAGCAGCAATTCAATGCTTCTATCCATTTGTTAGTTATACACATATTGTTACCCATCTTTGCAACTCCATTCATAGGAAGGAATTACAATTCAAACACATATAAGTTGAACATGACAACAAAAATTCATCCTTCTTCTTAGCAGTGTCATTTACTTCTTCCCTAACTTATTCACATAAATAGCAAAACAAACCATCACAAAACAGATGTACATATGTACCCCTTCACATGTGTCCAGGTGGCATGGAGGGCTAGAATAAGAAAAGAGCTAGAATAATTACAATCTCCAGCTTACCTGTGGTACAGCTATGATCACTTGGCTTTAGAGATTATGTGAATCACCACACTGGATCACTACAACATAATATACATGACTTGTTAGAGTTGCTGTGCCCCTAAGAAAAAAATCCCAACATTAATCTTTAACATTAAGAAAGTGAATTCGCACAAGAGTCTCTATGAGGATTCTTATACATGGATCACTGTTGTGGCTTTGCTTAGCATCATCACATTAAACTATAATTACAGTCTAGCCATAGGACTGACTAAACAAAGTTATTTACAAGGGGTTACAGAAAGAGGAATTCTTTGACTTCACTTCGAAATGGTCGTAATGAAAGCTGTCACACTATTATGATATATATTGCCGTAGTCCTTGTTAATATTACAGCTTGGCTAGAACCCCTTAATAAATATAATAAAGGCTAGTAAGATATGAACATAGTATATATATATGTATATGTATATATGTATTCTATACACGCATACGAGGTGTGCACAAAATAAATACACAATTATATAAAAAAACTTACCTTTTCAACACGTGTTTCACAAGCCTGATATATATATATATATATATATATATATATATATATATATATATATATATATATATATATATATATATATATATATATATATATATATATATATATATATATATATATATATATATATATATATATATATATATATATATATATATATATATATATATATATATATATATATTCTCCACTTGATTTGTATTATGGTTGCTGCATAAATTAATGGTTTAGTAGTTCACTAATATTTTTCGTTCAGTATTTTCTTCATTTGGCTTTAAGAATACCCTTGGGTGACAAATGGTCTTTTTTATAAAATCTTATTTTTGAAGAGTAAATAATATAATTTACTCAATCTTTTCAGGATAAAACAATACATGTAGTGGTGCTGCTCGCCACACTGTCTCGGCCACCTCAGGAATTTTCCTCCACTCCCAGTGAACCATAATTACTAAAATCTTTTCTTCCATTGAGCATACATAAAATAGCACATTAATACCCTCTCATTTCTAGTTTTTATGGCTGTCTCTGCAAAACTTGAAGCTATCACTGGCAAGTGTTACTGATGACAAGGTTACACCAAAGGAGTTTCAAAAAAGACTCATTTCAATTTAATAATTTTCTCTGCCACTAACTCAAATCTACACAAGATTGCTTAATATGTAGAAAAGTCAATCATAATATATTTTCAAATAAGCAAGAACATCATCAATTTGGTTCAGCGCACAACAGTACACACCACAGAGGTATAGGGTCATTACGGCTTAGCAGGAACAGTTGTCACGACTGGACTGTGGATCATTGCTAAGGTTGGTTCTGCCAGGCTGCGTTGGCTTGTGCTGAACCCCTGACTCAGCAGCATTCAGGTCCAAGCTGGAAGGCCAAATTATTAGTGGGTTGAGAAAGAGGACACATTAAGACAAAATAGATAATACATGCACAAGGAGGGCATAAGCTACATTAAAAAAAGTTTAATTTCCTACTCCAAAATGTATTAATGACTCAGAAATTCTGCATCTTATTCAGTTCATAGTCAAGGCTGTAGGTGGCAATGGAGGCAATGCATATCTAATGATTGTTCTGTATTTAAAGGAATTCAGCTTGGGACTTTCTATGCTGAATTTTGGTAAGGGGCACCACTGTATTTTTTTTTTTTTTTTTTTTTTTTTTTTCAAAGGGAGACCGAAAGGCAATACCTCTCATTCTCATTTGCTTCTCTAAAACGGCAATAAGACTAAAAACTACAATATTTAATTCAAATAATTTTGTACGAGTATATAGCAGAGAAGAAAACATTGCTCACTTTGCTTTATTTCTTGCAAAAGGAAGCCACTGTATGAAAAACCTGGTAACTCAAGTTGCTTTTTGCTTCTTTATGAGATCTTTTGTTTCTTTTGTAAGTTTTCTGGCACTATACACAGGTGCCTTTCCTCCTACTTCTAGTGCTGCTTCCATTACAATTTTAGTTAATTTGTTATTTGCTTCCTCTATTTCTCCTTCATCCTCATCAAGTGAATTCAATTTGTTCTGAATTCTGAAACTAAATCCTTCAGCCTTCTCCCTTCTCTAAGATTTCAGCCTACTACTTCTTTTCTTACCAGTCAGTGGTTAATGGATTTTTTTTATTTAGTACTGTTACTAGGGATGTGCACCAGTATCCGGTATACCGGAATACCGGTATTTTAGTTTCAGTATTACTGGTATCAGCAGCACTTCGGTATACCGGTAACGGTATTTTTATCACATCGGTATACCGCTAACGGGTATTTTTTCAACGGCATTTTATTCGGTATTTTTTTTTGTGTGTACAGAATTGAATGTACGAACCCCATGAATATAACAAATATTCAAATACGTAAATACAAAGATATTGACTTATGACTTTACTACTGGCTACTGGTCGTCGAAACGTGGGCCACGTAGCACCTCATATCCAGGATTCCGGCACGCGCTTAATTCTGAAACAGCATCAGTGACATGACATGATTGACCCATAAATCTAAACATAATCATAGTTGAACCCGCGAATGGCCAACTCATGAATAGTGGGGTGAGGTGGGTTTTTTCTTCTTATCTTTGTCTTCATTCTTTATCCTTTCATCTATCTTTGTGTTTACTTGAACGTTTACTGCACAAGATATGAGTACCCTATTACACACACACACACACACACACAGAGAGAGAGAGAGAGAGAGAGAGAGAGAGAGAGAGAGAGAGAGAGAGAGAGAGAGATTTACATAGAAAATCAGACCACACAGACCCCATGGTCCAGACTTGGTGGTCTGTCCTTAAACCTAAGTGATTTTACATTAATCAGAAGACTCAAAACGTTGCATTTCTACTCTAGTTGATATTAAGTTGAAGGAAGTGACGGTCGAGCTTATTTTGAAGGAGTCGATCGTGTTACACTGGACCACTGATGGTGGAAGCTTATTCCATTCTCGCACTAGCGTTGGTGTAGAAAAATTTGGTGCAGTCTGAATTTACTTGTCTACATCTGAGTTTTACGCCATTGTTCCTCGTCAAAAGTGTCATCGATCATAAACAATGTTGATCTGTCTACATTCGTGAAACCATTAAGTATTTTAAAACATTCGATCAGTTTTCCTCGGAGGCGACGTTTCTCAAGAGGGAACATGTTAAGGGTAGAAAGCCTTTCTTCGTAGGAGTGGTTGCGCAAGGAAGGGATCATTTTTGTTGCCGACGCTGAACACCTTCTAATTTAGCAATATCCTTTGCATGGTGGGGAGACCAAAACTGTACCGCATATTCCAAGTGGGGTCTGACTAAACTGTTGTAGAGCAGGAGTATTACATCTTTATTCTTGAATACAAAGTTTCTTTTAATGAAGCCCAACATTCTGTTCGCTTTATTTGCTGCATCGATGCATTGCTGTGAGAATTTGAGGTTTGACGCGATTTTGACCCCCAAGTCCTTGACGCATTGAACGCTTTTGAGTTTAACGCCGTGCATTTCGTATTTGAACTTCTTATTCCTCGTTCCAACTTGAAGGACCTGGCACTTGTCTACGTTAAAGGGCATCTCCCATCTATCCGACCAAGCTGAAATTTTGTACAAATCCTCTTGGAGGCTTTGCCTGTCTTCGTCAGTCAGAACCAAGTTACCAATCTTTGTGTCGTCTGCAAATTTACTAATGCGGTTATTGAGTCCAACATCCACGTCGTTGATGTAAATAATGAAGAGCACTGGGCCAAGAACCGAGCCCTGAGGGACGCCACTAGTGACAGGCGCCCACTCTGAGTTACATCCGTCAATCACTACTCTTTGTTGTCTGTTGCTCAACCAATTCGCGATCCATTGGTTTACTTGACCGTCAATACCTATTTGCTTTAATTTGTAAAGTAATTTATGATGCGGGACTTTATCAAACGCTTTCTGCAAATCAAGATAGACTACGTCCAGTGATTTGGTTACGTCATAAACAGTGAAGAGGTCGTAATAAAAGGTTAATAGGTTTGATAGGCAGGATCTTTTGTTTCGGACGCCATGTTGTGAGTCCCCAATCAATGAGTGGCTTTCAAGGTAACTCACAATTTTGTCTCTAATTATGCCCTCAAGTAGCTTACCTACAACCAAAGTTAGACTAATGGGCCTGTAATTACCTGGTACTTTTTTGTCTCCTTTCTTAAAAATCGTGGTCCCGGTAGCCTGTTTCCAATCGGAAGGGACGTTGGCTTGTCGCAAGGACATATTGAATCTGGTTGTGAGGAGGAGAGTATTTACTCTTTGTTTCTTTCAGCAGAGTTGGATATACTTTGTCAGGTCCAGGACTTTTATTTGTTTTAAGTGATTTGAGGGCTTTAAGGACTTCATCGGGTTTTATTTCAAAGTTAGACAATGCATGCTCGGGATTTACATTAGTACTGGTGTTGGTGGTGGTGGCGGGAGGACTGTTATTATTAAACACCGAGGAAAAGTAATTGTTTAATAGGTTTGCAACGTGTTGGCTGTCAGTCACTAGTGCACCGTCGCTGTTTGTTAAAGGTCCAATTCCACTTCTGATCGCCTTTCTGTTGTTTATGTAACTGAAGAAGGATTTCGGATTATTTTTACAGTTGGCTGCAATATTTTCTTCATATCTACGCTTTGCCTGACACACTAATCTGTTTACTCGTCGCCTGGCATCATTGTAAAGTCTAATGTTTTCGGGCGTGCTTTGCTCTTTCTTTAACCTGTAAGACAATTTTCTCTCCTTGACTGAGTGTTTAATTTCGCTATTAAACCACGGTGGTCTTTTATTAGTGTTAATTCGCTTCTCGCACAAGGGGACAAATGTGTCCTGCTGAGTGAGTAAGTGATTTTTAAAGCTTAGCCAGGCGTCCTCTACATTGCCGTCATCTGATAGTTGCATATCTATTAGTTTTCGTCGGATTTCTACGAAGTTGGCTCTTTTGAAATTGGGCACCTTTACTTTATTTTCAGTCACCGATGTTTGTGCTCTAATGTCAACGCGCACTAGTTTATGATCGCAGGAACCGAGGTGTTCTCCTACCGTGACATTACTGACTAGGTTATCTTGGGTCGCTATAACAAGGTCAAGTATGTTATTTTGTCGAATTGGTTCAGAAACCATTTGGCTTAGATAATTTTCCTCTAGAAATTCGATCATTCTATGGGAAGAGAGAGAGAGAGAGAGAGAGAGAGAGAAAGAGGGGGGGGGGGGTGCTTCCACGCGACATGTCACGGCCACGAGAAAATGCGCAATATTTTCGTCTGTCATAACTTTTTTGTTATTATTAGGAGAGAAGTTTTATTACACCACCAGATGAATATACAATTATTGCAAAGAAGAAAGACACCATTTCCAGCTCTTTTAAATGTCTAAATTTTCCCTGTGCACAGCATCCAGAGAAATATATCGCTACCCGTACTCTAAGGGTTAAAAAACTTTTGGATTTTGGAATTTAGGATAAAGGATTCTCAACCTGTACTTGAATCTACAAATAATGAACCTGCAAATGGTAGTGGTCAACTGGTGTGGAACATTGCTTATCAATGATTATTTTCCAGAAATTCAAAATCAGGGAAATCAAGGATCTACTGTATGTCTTATTATTTTTAATAACTCATCAATAATTTCTGGTGGATGATCCCCCTTACCCCAATTGTGCAACAGAATATATCTCTCCTCCATTTCTGAAAACTTTTTTATCTAAGTGTTGGTGATGGCAATGTTTTCAAACTATTCTCCATTCCCAATGATGAGAAATTAACTTTACAGGCTTCAAGACAATGATTAATATATACTATAACTTCAAGTAGTACATAAAACATATTATGGAAAGAAATCTTGTTCCACTGTCACGGCTCTTGAGTATTGTTAGTTTAGTAACATTCACATCACTCACCTGCCATCCTGGATATTCTGGTATATCTTCTTAGCAGTCTCCAGAAATGCTTCCTCTACATTTTCACCCCTGAAAACATGGAGAGGTGAATGCTTAGTACTGAACCCCTAGTGCCTAAAAAGCCATAAAAAAGATAATTTGTTACATTCACATTCACATTCACAGATTTCCCCCCAAAATGCACAAAGGTTTTCCCAAAAGGAATTTTTGCAGTGCCACTCCAAACATTCATGGTCCACTAGCAGATAGTCAGATGTTCCTAAAGAAAGGATGATGTATACATGCATGAAGCAGCATAAAACATCATAAGCAGCATTATTCATCAGTTAAATATACTATAACTGAACTGCAATATGTAATCATCTTGCAAATACATAGTCATTAAAATCTCACTTAACTGTTACATCCTCACCATGTAGCCTCTGCCATTTTCTTTTTCAACATCAGGTGCTTAACCCGGTAGCAGCGACGGGCCAAATTTGTAGCTTACCGTGTAGCAGTGACGGGCCAAATTTGTGCCATGATATAAACCCCAAAAAATAGATGATACATAATCTGATCACAAATCCTTTGATATATATTATGAAATGGTTTGTGTGAGGGGTGATTTTTTATTCATTTTTCTTGCTTGGAGAGACCCTCAAGAAACATGATCCCCGCTGCAACCGGGTTAAGCACATCATGCCATGCAAATTATTTACTAATGAATGCTCCTTTCTATGAAAATCAGGTTATAAAAATATGAAACAGGTATAAACACTGGATCAAAAGTGCAATCAGGTGTTAAGCCAACAAACAGAAACAAATGAGTCCTGTTGGTGGTAGGGCTGGGCAAATACCGGTAATAGTACTGGTACTAACAGTACTGGCTATACGACACGGTAGAGGTATCAGACTGCTCAGTACCAATACCAGTGTGTAATGACAGGTCATCGTACATGCCTACATGTGCTTGCATGATGACCTGTCAATATCAAGAATGCAGATGTCGCAAGCTTCCACTCCGTGTCCAAAAGATTATGAAAACTGTCCCAACACTTCGTAGTGCAACTGTACATGGGCCTGGATCTACTTTGCAGACAGACCCATACAGGCTAAAGGCAATGCGAGATGTCTCATCTCCTGAATATTTTGTTCATGGTTGTATTTTGCCTTCAAGGATTTCTAGTATAGTTTAATTTGATGTTACATGGGTATTATTTCTGAAGGTGTGGTTATTTTGGCTTCTACTGGTCTTAAAATAAGTCAGTTCTTTACACAAATGTTGCTGTGGCAGGCAACACCGAAACTCTAAAAAGGTGGTAAATGAAGGGTAAAAAGTCCCGGTTGCAAACTTGCTAAATCCCATTGAAATAACACTGCCATATAGTGCAACTTCCATTCAACACGAATTTCTTTGGAACTTACCTCGCGTTAAATAGAAGGACTACTGTACTACGTTAACTGATTACCATTAGACTAGCCAACCATATGTTGCTTTCTATCTTTCGACAATTCAGACTCCTTCAAAAGGAAAGCAGCAACTCTTTAGCTTTGAAATCTTCAAGATATATTCTAAGAGATAATAGTTAGAGGGCAATAATCCATGTTTTTTTAAGCTCTGGGTCTGCCTCCATTTGATATTATTGGGTTTGATTCATATCACACTCACTTCGTGAATGTACTGTTCATAAAATGAATTATAAATAGGTCATATCTGCACAACATAACACACTTTAGGGCTAATCAAATTATGTGTACATACGTTTTTGCACTGGCTTCAACAAACATTAGCCCGTTCTCTTCAGCAAACTGCTTGGCTTCTTCATATGTTACATCTCTCTGAAAATAGGCAAAACATATACACTTTTACTTTACCAAGAAAAATGCTGCTTATAGCTACTGATGACATACTAAAGTATGTCATTTGATACAGCTGAAGATTTGGAAGATTTGTTTACTGATTTCTTGAAAAATGTGTTCATTACTCTAAGACTGTTTTCTTCTGCAAATTCAACAAGCAGATCTCTCCAATTTCTTTACTGATTTCAAAAATGGCCAACTGCTGTTTCACCACCATATCTGATCCCTAGTTTGGCACTGAAGTCTCCCATGACTATTGAAAATTAAGTTTTATGGTTCTTTGTCGATCTTTCTACATCCTTGTAGAACTATACTAATTCATCGTAATTGCAAGTTGGTTTTGGTACATGATGAATCAATCAATAGGGGCAAACACATGGGGGGGGAGGGGGGGGGGGTAAGTCACCTTGCCCATCCTATGATGCCAACCCCATGGGTCCCTCCAAGCCCCCTTCTCATCTTAATTAAGTACCTCATGGTAGGATCCATTAACTAGCTCAAGCCACACAGTTTTTAGTGTCCCCTTAGACTCCTTCCCTTGGGATTGTCTCCTACAGAAACAACACAGTGTGCAGGGTCAACTTCTGGGTATCATGCCACCTGTCTGTATACCCAGAGTTGGCATTCACAGACTATGCAGATAATAGCCCTCAATTCAGTCTCAAGGAGTAAATATCAATGTGAAGAAATCTTGACAGTTCACCTTACAAAATCACTCTTTCCATTAAGAAAACAAATAAGATTAGAAATGTTATTACCTGTCAGAAACCTACTTTATGGCAAGGTTGTAAAGGAAACAAATAAAAGCCCTCAATTCATGGCTCCATTCCACACCACTGGTATGTGATCCACCTCCCAAAAAACACCCACCTGTGCATCCAGGTCTGCCTTATTGCCAATGAGGAATATGACTGTGTTCGGGTTGGTGAGGTTACGTGCATCTGTCAACCAGGAGCTAAGGTGGTTGTAGGTGGACCTCCGAGTAATGTCGTAAACCATGAGAGCCCCAGCTGCTCCTCGGTAGTAAGATCTGTGACAGGAGGAAAAGAATGGAGCCTCAGTCAGAAACTTAATAAAGGAACCTGTTTGAGTGACTTGAAAAAGTATAGTTTTCCACATAGAAGTGTTAACACATAGAACAGCTTGCGGGAAGAGGTGGTGGAGGCGAGAAGTGTCCAACAAATGAAGGAAAGGTTGGAGGAATGCAGATATGGAGACGGGACTATTAGAGCTTAGCTCGGGCCCAGTAGACAACAAATAGGTACACACACACACACACAGCGTTCAGCCGTCGAGGAGTAAACACCTGAGCTGCTCCGCTCCGAGCCATTGGAAAGACACAATCCTCGACCCGCGCCAGCTGTAGAGGAGCAAAATACCTAGTGTAGTGTTGCAGAGGCCTGGGCTGTGCTAATGTTGATTCAGTAGGTCTCCATTAGTGCAGTTTAGTGCGATGAGTGAGAAGGAGGAAGACCAGGGATGGATCACGCCACAAAGCAGAAGTAGAGCAAGAGGAGGTGACAACAACAGCGGGAAGAAAAGTGAGTACAAAGCTGGAGGTACTTCAGCTGAGTTTTCTGGTTTTGCGAGAAATGAGACGACATTATATAAGAGAGTGCTGCTGATGGAAAGAAAACTGGATAAATGGATCAACATGGTAAAGAGAAGGGATGAGGAAGAAGAGCAGAATAGAGAATTCCACAGCGACCTGAGAAACAGGATAAAACGACTAGAGGAAAATGAGAAGAAATTGATTAAGGAAAATGAGGAGCTAAAAGAAAAAGTAGCAAAGTAGGAAGGATCAATGAAGGAAGGTTTGGAAGTGGTAAGAAAGGAAAATGAAGACTTGAAGGAATTGGTAAATAGAGAAGAACAAAGAGTTAGAGAAGAGGTGAAGACCTGGAGAGTGGAGAGTGAAAAAGAAAATGTAAGCCTAAGAGAAGTAATAAAACAGCAAATGAAAGAGGATAAAGAAGATGTGGAGAAAGAGGTAGTCAAGGCCTTAAAGAAAAATGAAGAATTAGTGAGAGAAGTAGCGGATAAAAAAAGAAGTGTTGTTATTGTTGGGATGAAAGAAAAGAATATAACATATAAACCAAAAAGGGATAAAGAGGAACTGAAATCAGTCAAAGACCTGCTCAAGAACCTAAATGATGCAGAAAGGCAGAGTATCGAGGAGGGAGTAGACAAGATTTATAGAATGGGTCCATTTATTGAAGGGAAAACAAGACCAGTTAAGTTAAAACTAAAATCACAAAAGGCAGCCGAAGACATATTATATAGAACAAGTAAACTAAAAGAAACAGAAGGATGTATATATATATATATATATATATATATATATATATATATATATATATATATATATATATATATATATATATATATATATATATATATATATATATATATATATATATATATATATATATATATATATATATATATATATATATATATATATATATATATATATATATATATATATATATATATATATATATATATATATATATATATATATATATATATATATATATATATATATATATATATATATATATATATATATATATAGATATATATATATAAAGAAAAATAGAAATGAGGGAGAAAGGAAGAAATGGAATGATATACTGGCAGAGACAAAAGTAAAAAATAACGCAAGATCTGAGGAGGAAAAAGAAACATTTTTTTTGGAGAATCTCGGGGGAGCGAATCAAAAAATGGTTCATAAGGGAGAAGAGAAAGGGGAGCGAAAACTAGATAAGAAAGATACGGAGAGGGGAATAAGAATAATGTACACATATGTAGATGGGTTGATCTCAAGTAAATTAGAGCTTCAAGATTATCTAAAAGAGAGGGATCCCATGATAGTTTGCCTAACTGAAACTAAACTAAAGGAAAACATCCAAATTGAGTTAGATGGAAGATACAATGTACGGAGGAAGGAAAGAATGGGCAAAGGCGGAGGAGGAGTGGTGATAATGATAAAGAAAGAGTTATTAGTAAAATCAATAGAATATGGAGAAGGAAAAGCAGAAATAGTGAGTGTAAGCTTGGAAAACAAGAACAGAGAAAGGATGACGACTGCAGTAACATATGTACCACCAAAAACTACATCATGTAGTAAAGAAGATTATGAAAACATGATTGATGACACCATACAGAGTTTGAAGAGATTACTTAAGGCAAACAAAGGAGTAATACTATTTGGCGATTTCAATTGCAAAGAGGTTGACTGGGAGAGGTTTGAGAGCAATGGTAGTGATGTGGCATGGGGGAATAGATTCTTAAATTTGATGATGGAAAATTTGATGATACAAAGAGTGAAGGAAAACACTAGATATAGAAGAGACGACGAACTGGCAAAACTGGATTTGGTGTTGACAAGAGAAATTCACATGAAGGATGAATTGAGGTATGATTGCCCCCTGGGAAAAAGTGATCACATGCTCATAGAGATGGAAATGGAGGAGGGAGGAAAGGAACAAGACGAGACTTATAGAAGCAATAGATTAAACTAAAGGAAAGCAGGGGTGGAACACCTCAAGAAGTTTTTTGGTGAAATGGATTGGAAAGAGTTAATGAGTACAAGCAAAGTTCAAGGAAAGTATGATATTTTCATGAAGGCGTACAACACAGGTGTTATGAAGTTCATACCAAAATACAGACTGAGGGAGAGGGCAAAAAAGGACTAGTTTAATGCAAGATGTGCAAAGGCAAAAGAAAAGAGAGACAAAGAGTGGTCAAGATTGAAAAGAAACAAAAATCAAAGAAACAAAGAAGACTTAAAGGCAGCGAGGAATGAGTACGTGAAAGTGAGAAAGGAAGAAGAGAAACGATACAAGAAGGATATTGTGGAAAAGTGTTAAGAACAACCTAAACTATTTTATAGATTTATAAATGGAAAAATTAAATCAAGAGAAACAATTGAAAGACTAACTGAAGAGAATGTAGAGATCGAGGATCCCAAAGGCATGGCGGAATTATTTGACAAAAAATTCCAGCAAGTGTTTACCAAAGAATCATTATTTAATGAACCACAAGAAAACAACTTAGATGTATATATGGAAGAGGTCAAAATAGATAAAGAGGAGATAAAAAAAACTATTGGGGGAATTGGAAAAAGGGAAGGCCGTGGGACCGGATGGAATTTCAGGTTTTATACTTTAAGAGTGCAGAAATGAGTTAGTCGGCCCGATATATGACATCATTAGGTGCTCAATAAAAACTGGCACAGTGCCTAGGGAGTGGAAGAGGGCAGAAGTGGTACCTATATACAAAAGTGGAAAAAAGGAAGAACCCCCTAAATTACAGACCGGTGTCTCTGACCAGCGTAGTAGGTAAAATATGTGAGAAATTAATAAAAGAACAATGGATGAGATTTCTAGAAGAACATAATCTAATCACAAACAATCAATATGGGTTTAGGAAAGGCTGCTCATGTGTGACAAACTTGCTGAGCTTTTACTCAAGAGTGATGGACAAATTACAGGAAAGAGACGGATGGGTGGATTCCATTTACCTAGACTTAATGAAGGCATTTGACAAAGTTCCACATTCAAGACTGCTGTGGAAACTAGAAAATAAAGGAGGATTGAGAGGGAAAATGAAGTGCTGGATGGAAAGCTACTTAAGAGGAAGAGAGATGAGAACCGTGGTTAAGGACACTAGATCGGAATGGAAAACGGTGGAAAATGGAGTGCCCCAGGGGTCGGTTTTAGCACCAGTACTCTTCCTAGTCTATATTAATGATATGCCAGAGGAAATAAACAGCTACATGAGCCTGTTCGCAGATGATGCTAAACTGTAAAGACACATAAGAAACAGTGAAGACTGCAAGGAGCTGCAAGAAGACCTAAACAAGATTTGGAAATGAAGTCAGAAATGGGAGATAAAATTCAGCATGAAGAAATGTCATGTTATGGAAATGGGAAAAAGTGTAGAAAGACCAAAATGGACATATAAAATGGGAGATGGTGAAATATTAAAGAAAGTAAATGAAGAGAGAGACCTGGGAGTAATAATGCAAGATTATATGCAACCAGGAAGTCATATAAATCAGATCTTCGGTGATACATATAACATGGTGAGAAATATAGGTATAGCATTCCGCTACATGGACAAAGAAATGATGAAAAAATTAATTACTACTATGATCAGACCTAAACTAGAATACGCGGAAACAGTGTGATCTCCACATGTGAAGAAACTCATAAAAAAACTAGAAAGAATACAGAGGATGGCAACAAAAATGGTTCCAGAACTGGAGGGACGGACATATGAAGAGACTAAAGGAAATGGACTTAACAACACCAGAACAAAGAAGAGAAAGATGAGACCTAATACAAATATATAGGCTATTGAGTAAAATGGAAGAAGTAGATAACGAGAAATTGCTACTAAGAGAAGAACCTTCCAGCAGGAATACTGGAGGACATAGTAAAATATTGAGGAAGGGAAGATGCTCAAGAGACATAAAGAAATATATCTTCCCACAAAGAAATATAGAGATTTGGAACAGACTAAGTGAAGAAATAGTATCGGCAAAGAGTGTGCAGAGCTTCAAGGAAAAGTTGGATAATTATAGATATGGAGACAGGACCACACGAGCGTAAGCCCAGGCCCTGTAAAAGTACAACTAGGTAAATACAACTAGGTTGGTAAATACACACACACACACACACACACACAAACCTGGTGACTGCTCTAAAGCGTTCTTGACCAGCTGTGTCCCATATTTGAAGCTTGATTTTCTGCCCAGCTACTTCAATTATTCGGGTACCAAACTCAACCCCAATGGTGTGTGGGCAGTCAGCCATAACTGAGGAAGAGAAGGAAAATTACAATTTGTAAGCATTGTTGTTGAAAAAGTTACAATAAAAAAGTATATTTATGAAAATCTCTTTAAATCATCGGTAAAATTCTTTAAAAATTGTTTGAATTATCATATACTGTAACATCAACATGAACACAATTTCCTACTGAGCTAAGATTGGAATTAAAAAAGGTTGACCAACCATCTTAGCATTCCAAACATAGATTGTCTAAGTTTTAGGCCCTGTTTCAAACTTTAACCACTTGCATCTAGGAGCCATGTCCCTCTTAGTCATCTACAATATACAGTAGAGTATGGAGATTCATTTTCTCAATCTCTATGTCTTAGGAACTACCAAAAATTTCTGCATCAAAGTTATTTCAAATTTGTACAGACAAAGTTTAGGAAAGAAAGAACAAGTTCTGAAATCACCAATAAGTGGCAACTAGCCAGCCCTGCATGGGCTGACTTGTGATCAAGGCTTGATGCCGTTATCAGAATATGCCAATTACCAGTACTACTAGTACAATAAATAATGTTGCTATAATAGCACAATCTGCCCAGTGATTTGGACTGCAATTGCATCTGATTTATTTTGCTAGTGCATGTAAGCGGGGATTGCTGCAACAAACATAAAATAATGAATTAATGAAGGTAGTTTTCTGCATTTGCCATGGTGATAAACATTTGTTGTTGCATCAGATTTGCACAGATGAGCAAATAATGTAAACACTTTGCTGAAACCAATAAATGCTGGGACCTGAGCACAACAAAAGCACAGCAAAGCACAATCAGTATACATTACCATTTTGTTAAAATAGAAAATATCCTTCTGATTTAAATTCTTTCTTTAACATTGCAGTTTTTTCATACTAAAATGCAAAATACAAACATCAGAAACCACTAAATAAGGACTCTACCATTGATTTCGCTCCTGCACACCTGGTTGGTGCTCCTCCTCATTGTGTATTACTTTGAATGGTTTACCTTACTTTGCATATTCTTCTTATCTTTTTGCAATTATATTTATGATTTTTTTTGCAATCCATAATAACTATTATGCAAAAGTGAACTAAGTTCTAAAGCAGCGTCTCAATGTTTTCTGAACTCAACACCCCGTGCTTGATAACAGATTTTGTTCATTCTTCCAAAAGAGAGATAAAATGCACAGAGAATTCATCGCTTTGATACTATTGTATCATTGAAAAGAAACAGTGAAATTGTGCCACCAAATACCCAGCACCCCCTAAAACTGATTTCAACTAGGGGAACATATGAGGAAATTTATAAACATTGTTGATGATCTGAAAAATGAATTGGTAGCAAGAAGTGATGAGGTTAGAAAACTAAGGGAGGAAAACAAAAAACTGTAAAAGGGAAGTGCCAAAGAGGATAACATTGATGACAAGATAATGGCAGTGGTCAAGGAAGAAATACCAAAAAGGGTAAAGGGAAATGGTGAAGGTGAGGTAGATGTGGAAAATAAGATTAAGAAAATAGTTGATGAGGAAATAAATGCATGGAAAAATGAAGAGGAAAAGGAGAGAGGAAGTTTCAAAGAAATTTTGGAACAA
This sequence comes from Eriocheir sinensis, assembly GCF_024679095.1. Taxonomy (NCBI): domain Eukaryota; kingdom Metazoa; phylum Arthropoda; class Malacostraca; order Decapoda; family Varunidae; genus Eriocheir; species Eriocheir sinensis. The sequence goes on from NC_066554.1 coordinate 9,654,321, forward strand.
CAAGAAAGGGAAGGAAAAGTGGAGATGGAGCGTGAGGTTGTCCAGGTAATGAGAAATAAGGAAGACTTGGTTCGAGAGTTGGCAGAAAAGAAAAAGAGTGCGATAATCGTCGGTGTTATAGAAGGGAAAATCCCAATGAAGGCACAGAAAGAGATGCGGAATCAACATAGTCAAAGAATATTGACAAGCTTAGTGAAAATGCCGGAAGGCTGACTGAGGAGGTGGACGAGGTGACGAGACTAGGAAAATATGATGAAGGAAAAACTGGACCAATCAAGCAGAAGCTTAAAGTCACTAACAGCAGCCAAGATGATCATAAGTCAGAGTGGAATACTAAAAGCAATAGAACAATATAAAAAACATAAATAAAAAAATTAAGCATAGAGGAGTGTTTAAATGAGGGAAATTGTGACCGAAGCAAAGCAAAGAAATGAAGAAAGAACGTAATCAGAAAGAGAAAGGTTTTTTTTTGGAGAGTGTGAAACGACAGAGTGATGAAGTGGTGGATCAGGAAGAGGAGAACAAGCAAAAAGACAGTAGTGGACTGAGTCCATTAAATCTGAAATTCGTTAAATTGGGGTCAAGTGTATATTCCACATTTTCTTTTCTTTCCCTTACATTTAGGTCTTCCCAAAAATAATCCTACTCCTCTTTGCAAACTTCATTTGACAAGCCAACATCTCATATATGCTTGGACACACACACATACACATAAACTTTCCTGCCCCTACCTTTCCTGTCATCCATGCATGAATCTTTCAACATACAAGGGGTTGAGTGACTGATAGGGGTCTACGATTGTGGTGCTGCAACTGACATGGCCATATGGTGCTGAATGCTGATACATAAAGCAGACAATGGAAGAGCAATCTCCTCTTCCACACTTCTTATGCCTTTCATCTACTCATGTCAAATGTCTTTTTCTAATTCCCCAGAGCAGGCCCACACTTGAACTATGACACTTCTCGGCCCCTGGTCCCTTTGGGTGGATCTCACATCCTAGCTTTCCTGTTTTAAACTCAATTATTTATTTTCTCTTTCATCATCAACCATCACTTACACTTAAACAAGGTATTTTTAGCACCACAATTCTCCTACCACCACCTTGATTTACTGAACACTCCTCCCTGCCACCAGCTTGTCTCAATCTACCCAAAACTAATTTACTCACTGATATGAAGCTATCAAGCCAGTCATCCTTACCTTTCTTTCTATCCTTCTAATACAGTAAGGGGCTGAACATACTTACATTTCTTTTCTGTAAATTGATGTAGTAGACATGACTTTCCAACTCCCATATCCCCAATAATAATATACTTGAAGATATACGAGTAATTGTATGGTCCTGCAGACATTTTGATCCTGAAAGGGAGAAAAAAAAAATTTATTACCAAAGACAATACAAGTTATTTTGCTTAGTCAAAACAGATGCAAGACTTCATCAACTATAATCCATCAAAAGGAATATAAATTATAATATATTACCGGGTATGTTTCTGTGACTGAAAATTACTGACATTTCAAAATGATTTAATAAATGAATAAAAAAAAAAGGAAATTACTCAAGTGAAATTATTTGTGACAAATAAGAATAGTAAATGTATATTATATAATTGTACAGTCATGGTGTAAATGTTAGCAAACAATATTTGTATTAATGTTTTCATCTTGTTTTCTTCTAATTATTACCAGAACCTATCCACCCATATGGCTGATATGTCAATATGTCACAATTCCAGAAAGTCTGGCAGAGAATTCACTGTGGCAAACAAGTACGATTTAAGATTTTCCTAGTTCTGCTTCAAAAGCCACCTCCACACACCAAGTTATAGGGAAGAGCTAAATTCACTATGTGGGAAAGGAAACTGCTTGTCTGGGGGTCAGCAGAAGAGGGGCTCCAGGAAGACAAGTAACTGTCATGGCAAGTTTGTGCGAGTCTAGCAGCAAGGGAAGCCCCACAACTGCTCTGCTCATCCCCACTGGGGGACACACAAATTTGTAAAAACCCTGACTCAAGGAATAACATTAATTATGGAAAATTATGTTTACCCCATACAATGATATAAATAATTATAATTCTGCACAGGTATCAACAACACCATATACGGTACTCATACCGAGTGAGTCCATAACGCCACAAGCCAAGCAAATTCACCACAGATTTTCTGATGAGACCTGTAGTTGTTTTGAACTATGCCACCAAGGTATGTGAAATTTTACAAGATGTCAATGTCCTCGCCACAAGCATGAGCATAGTTACTGTTTAAAGAAATTAAGACACTTAGCTAAGATATATATAATTCACAGAGGTGATAATGTATGGGGGAAAAACTAACATTGATGGGAAATGTAATTTGCAGTTAAAGATAAAAAAAAAGTAGAAGGAATACTGATAAAAGAGGAAAAAGAAGCATAGTAGTAAACAGCCAGTAATTTTAATGGACACAAAGGGTTACAAGGAGCTTAAACATGGACAAAAATAGATAAAGAGTGGATAAAAAATACAATGCTTCAACTAAACAATATGTAAAGGAAGTATGTAAGAGTATATATATATATATATATATATATATATATATATATATATATATATATATATATATATATATATATATATATATATATATATATATATATATATATATATATATATATATATATATATATATATATATATATATATACATGGAGTAGGAATGAAAGGAAAAGTGATATAGATTACTCATGCAATGATGATTGAAAAGGGATAGGCCTATGACAAATGACAGGAAAAAAAATGTTTGACCTGCCAGACCATAATATGATGTTACAAACTGAGGTGGGGCAAATGCTATGGAGAAAAAAAATACAAAGACAAGGAGTCAGTGACCCGAGAATATTATAACACTGACGACACACTACAAAAATATATTGCTGATGCAAAACAGCATAGATGTTGGAGCCATAGGAAATTATAGGATTGGAAATGAGAATGAAAGATGCAGAAGGTTCAACAACCCAAAGGAAATGTAGAAGAAAAATACACATGGAACCAATGTTTCAAAATTCATATGCATGAATAACAGAAAAAAAATGAAAGGGATAAATTTATGTAAAAATATATAACACAGAAAAAAGAAAGAGTACAAATAATGAAGAAGAAAGAAGAAAGGTACACAGTGGGGCCTCAAGACTAGCATTTTCCTTATTGGCGATTTAAAGTCTAGAGATGGGATAGAAACAGGACAAAGTTTTATAAGTAATGACCAAAGCTGCAGAACTAATGAAAATATTCCTATTGGCTAGGAGGACTGAGTGGGCAAGTTGGAGTAAGACAGACTGAGGAGACGTTGTACAAGGGGGACAGGGAGCACCAGTGTTTGTAAACAAAGGAGACATTGTAATTATGCCAATGTCAAGTCTTCTGCATCGTCTTGCTTTCTGTTACTGTTTGTGCTTCCAATAAAGGGTCCCCTTTAAGTGGGGAATATTGAGAGGGAGCTGCTGTGTGGGACACCATATTATTGCACTCAGCTGATCCACTGTCCCATGGGCTCAACCTCCCACTTGCTGTGGGAGTTTCAAATACAAGTATTTGTGAACAGTAAACAAAGGGAATGTTTCAAAAACAAGAAATGGGTACTAGAAGAAGCAACAAAATATGCAAATATCACTTGTGTAACACGTATAAAGGTTCTTCAAGATTAATAAGGAAAATGTTTTAGAAAAAGATATCTACCAAAGGTATAGCAAGCGGTACTTATATAATATGAAGACTTTTAACCAAAGTGAAGTCCAAAGGAAAGAAAATATGGCATAGAGGCAAATTATGTAAGCTCCAGAACCTACACATGAGGCAGCTCTGGGAGAGGAAATAGGGTCCCATTCCATGAAAACCAGAATAAAAAATTAGGAGTAAGGTACTACCAAGGAGCTGCCTCGTACAGGCCTACCGGCCTCTTGCAGACTCCTGCGTTCTTATGTTCTTATGTTAATACTTATTGAAAGAGGAAGGAAAAGATTAATAGTAGGAGTGAGACAAGACCATGTTTTATGGAATTAATGAATTAATGATTTGCAACAGCAAAGCATTACAGCAGTGTTGTATGTTCACAAAGTACTCCATGTAGCACCAAGGTGTCCCTGGCAGTGAGACAGGCATACTTTTGGAATAATACCAGGACAACACCAAGAGATTTAAGAGCCAGATATAGAGGCAAGACAAAAACAAAGAGGTTTATGAGGTCCAAATATGGAGGCAGGACAAGAACAAGAGATTAAAGAGAGTTAGATAGGGAGACAGGACAAAAAGAAAAAGAAAGATTCAAGAGATCCAGAGTAGGAGGCAAGATTTAAGAGCCAGATATGGAGGCAGGACAAAAACGAGCACAGACCCAACCCAGGGTAGCCCAGCAGCTGAGGGCAGACACACAGTTTGGAGGACACCAGCACCCCCGTGACGTGAGGGGGGCGGGGCGGGGGGCGGCAGCACACTCTGGGCACCTTGTGTTGTGGTCCTACACTTGACAGATACGCAAATGGGCGTAACCAGACCCTGTTTCTCCCTACACCAGCCCACACACAGGCCCACACGGGGCGTCCAAAACACCCACAACCTCCATGCGGCCGTACTCACTGATATGCAAGGCGTGAGCAGCGTAAATCGATGGAAAAAGCCCTAATTCATGACAGCTACTCTTCCCCTCAATATGGCGATGTGTAAACTGGTGGCGGCGAGAGTGCTCGACCCACGGCCTGTCACTCCCTCCTGACGGCCCATTGATGTGTGTATAGGGCCATGAAGGGGCCATTGAAACAGGGAAAATAATATAATGGTCGCCTTTGCATGGGAACAGGTAGAATACAGGTGCCCATGGTCGATGCTCTGCCTGTCACTCCCGCCTGATAGACCATTTAACGAGTGTACAGGACCATTTTAGGGGCCATTAACTTGTATGTAGGGCCATTTAGGGGTCATTATATTCAGTGAAATAATCTTACATCCGCACTTACAATTATCCTATAGCTGTATAATTGACCCGTACGTATAGGAGCTATTATAACCAGGGAAATAATCTTATATCCACACCTGCATGTAAAGAGGCAGAATAAAGGGTACGTAGTGGAGGGGTAAGATAAAGTGAAGAAAATAACAAAAAAAATAGGAAAGCTAAGTCAGTGGCAGCTACAGACAAACAGGCTCAGGGCAGGGTGAAGTATATAAGTGTGCGCAGTGAAGTAACTATATAAGTGTGCGTGGTGAAGTATCCAAGTGTAGAGAAGTACCAAGGAGGACCTAAGAAGCGATACAAAGCGGAACAGCTCAAAAGAAGAAGAAGAAGAAGGAAGGTGGAGGGATCACTCTCGCCATGTGGAGGCCGAACAGCTGATCACAGGCCCGTCCACCACAAGGCCGCGGGATGCCTAGACCTGACCTGACCTAACGTGACCTGACCTCCTGGTATGACGAGGCTCGCTGGACTGTTGAAAAGGTCAGTAAGGGCACAGCAGGACGAGGGAAGCCGCTTTATAGGGGAGTCTGTACTAATGAAGGACAGCCTTGCGGGCCGTGACACTGGCGGGCAGGACGGTCAGCCTGTCCCTGTCCTTTAACCCCTAGTAAGGGACAAAAATAAAAGCTAAGCCAAGACCCCTGAGACCGCAATAAACAGCCGTTTTTTGAGTACATTTTTCGTAAAAGCTCAGGTGATACAATATATACAAGATGAAAATTTTAGTGAAATAACTAATAATAATAATTAAAAATTAACAAACAAGGTCAGTGTGTGCACATGAGGTAAAGGACTTGGCTTTTTGTGCAAATTTCCTTGTATTTTGAATTGCTGATGCAAAAAAATATATATACATAACAACAAGCAGTGTGGCTGAGCCTCTGGACCAGTGGTTCTCAACTCATTTCAGGCCACAAACCACAAACCCAATAAAAAAGTGGGGGAATATTCACGAAAGTGTAGCCTACTAATTTCCAGATGCTGACTGCTTATCTCTGAACAAAATATGATACTGTTTTTCATGGAGATAGTATTTTTCTCCGGAAATCACTAAATGATTGACTTTTCAATACCTGTTGTGGACCCACCGCTGCAGCCGCAAAATAGCTCACAGATTTACTCATTTGGACACCCAAGTCCTTGAAAAGAGAGCGCTTTTTAGTTTAACGCCCATAGATTTCCAGACTCTTATTATCTTCGCCCCAACTTGAAGGTTACGGCAATTTCTCACGCGGGGGGCATCTCCCATCTCTCCTTGAACAAGTTGAAAAGTGATTAGCTTTAGGCTTTGAAGCTAGGCACGTGTTACACACCACCACTGATGGTGTCTGCTTGTTCCATTCTCATTTTTTTTCTACAATATTGGTGTCAACATCCATAATAGTGAGCGAATTTGGAAGAGCATCTGAGCAAGAACCGAGTTCCTTCCTGACCGGTACCACCTGTCGTAAATCACACCTCTCACTTTACATTCATCAAACCAACCAATATTTATTTTCAATTGGTCCATTTTTGACGGAGGCGACCTCAGAGAACAATTTGTGAGGGCAAAGCCTGACTTTTATCAGGATTTGTTGTTAAAGAAAGGAAACTACCCACAATTTTGCATAAACAAGAAAGAGGACTAATTGCTTGTTCATAATAGATTTGTTAGGGTTTTGGGTGGGGCAGTGGATTTAAACTACGCCAACCGAACTTTACATAATCTAACCAGGGGGGGCTGTGCCCCCATGGACACCCGCCCCCCCCCCACATGTATATGCAACTTATTTCTGCGAGGAGGTATTTCTCGCAACACCGGGTGGACCGCCGCTAGAGGAGGCTACGCTTTCGTGAATATTAACCAAAAAATGTTGTGTACCATTTCATTTTTGAGTAAGGATAGAATAAGCATAGTACACAACAAGCACTTTGTTTTGAAATATATATGGCTACAGCACTTTATGACAGTGTTATATGTAGCCGCGTGGCAGCTGAAAGGAATCAATAGGATGGCTCATAACTTCGACTCGTACAGTTAATTTTGGGTACTTATTTTATATTAGATTAAATTTAGAAACTGAAAGTGACTTAAAGTGCCAATATTTTTCTTAGATAGGAATAATATGATAAAAAAAAAATTATTGTTCATCCCGAATTTTCAATAAATTTAAAATTATATACCTTCATTTTCTAGTTTATTGCCAAATACAGTGAACATCATGTAGCCCACTCAAAAAGTCACCATTGACCACCAGTGGTCCATGGACTACCAGTTGAGAACCACTGCTCTAGGCCCATTTAGGTCTAAGGTTGTCCTTCAGTGTTATCAGATGTAGATCAATAGCGAAGGTCACAAGGAAACAAGGAAAATATAAGAAAACGAAGGCATCAGCATGGTGGTCCAGCACTGCCTCCCAGTCCAGTGTCCCTTTCTTTAGGTCCAATCACCCCTCGACCCCCCCCCCCCCCCTATCTCTTGATCTAACTAAACATAACTTCACCTTCTGAGGGGCTTCACCTCTCTTATGCCCCCCATTGGTTAAGATAGGTTTTATCACACCCCTGATATCTCCTTGATCAACTGCTCCTTTGTTGTTCTATATACCTATATATAAGTATTCTGCTAACCTTCAAGCCTTCCATAAATTAATAGGGAAGAGTAGTAAGAACAAAACACCTGTGAAAATAGCCATGAAATGTGTATGGGAACCCATGCTGCCACAGGTGGCGAAGCCCATAGCGTCCTGTGGCTCATTCCATCTAAAAGCAGTACAGTCGTCCCTCAAATAGTACAGTTTCCAATAGTTTGGTTTTGGTTTTATGTGGATTTTCATTGAAGATTTTTTTAGGATTTTTGAATTTCCTGACGAGCAGGAAATTTAAAAATCCTAAAAAGATCTTCTATGACAATCCGTATAAAACCGAATCCAAACTATTGGAAACCGTACTATTTGAGGGACGACTGTATTTCTTTCCTTTATCCCCGTTTCCTATTTTCATTGGTTTTTTTTTTCCATTTGATAGTTTTGAAGCTCTTTTGAGTGTTTTGAGGCATCATTTGTTTTGCAAATGAAGAATAACCATATTATGACCATGTCAGATATTTACCAAAGGTTGGTTAGGTTAGGTGTATGTTAGGGTAGGTGGGTTAGGTTAGGTCAGGTCAGATCAGGTTAAGTTACCTATACTCCATTTACTTGGGATGTCATCCTCTTAACCCACCTACATTTTTATATATATTCTCAATCACATATGCTGTATTTTCTTTGCATATTTTTCACAACTTGCTTACTCTTTCCTAAGATCTCCCTTCCCATTTTTAAATCAATTGTTCGATATTCAGCATGCACTGTTTCTGTTTTCTATGACTTAGCCTCCATTTTTCTTTTCCTATTGTATAACACTAATATATGTACAATTTACTACTTGTAATCTCATCTTTAAAAATGCTAACCAGTGGTCACAACTGCCATCCTGCAGATTGGAGACATATCAACCATGACTCCCATGAAGAGCCTCCAGGAGTGGGCAGCAGACTGCATCGCCAAGACTCTCTTGCATAGCCTGTGTGTCACTCAGCTGGCCACCAGTGCCTTCCGTGGTCGGGTGGGCTCCAGCCAGAAAGAGACCATAACTCAATGCCTTGTAAGCATCCAAGACTTTCCATTTTTTTTTATCATTTAATTCCTTGATCCTCAAGATTTAGGACACCATTTTGCAATCATGCTACTTCATTATTCTCTTGGCAATAAGGAGTCAGGTTATCTTAAAATCTTATGGCTGTATACCTAGTTTACACAGACTCATGGCAACCAGCCATAAAATATCTCAAACAGTTTCTCTTCATCTTTTCCATTTAATCCTGGTGGCACTTAAAAACTCAAAGAATTTACATCCACACCATAATTATATGCCAAGTATTTACAATGTTTCTTTCTAGGTACTATAGTCCATCGACTCTAACTTGAGCCCTGTGGCTTGGCCTGAGGAAACCCCCATTGTTTACAGATCTAGCGATGACCTGCGCATGGCGATCTGTCTCATTGTTAGTCTGTACATTATCTATTTATGGAATATACAGTCGTCCCTCAAATAGTACGGTTTCGGTTTTATACGGATTGTCATAGAAGATTTTTATAGGATTTTTAGGTTTCCCGCTCGTCGCACCAAGTAGCCATGGCGTGAGTGGCAACACTGTTCTACCAGACTGCCACCCACTCACATCCCCTCAGTCCATGTGTGTGCACAACATCAGGAACACTGTTTTGCCAGATTGAAACCTATTCGCTTTCCCTAAGTCCGTGTGTGTGCACAACCTCAGCTACGCTTCTCCATTACCACATAACATGAACATGGGACCCGAGAGATAAGCCAAAACACCTGCTGAATGCACCCCAAAGCGTTCGAGAAAGGTTTTCACCTTGTAGAAGAATTCAGATTTAGAAGAAGTTACGTTTTGGTACGAGTTACCAGGGTCCCGCCTGACTAGCTTCTACTCGCCGGCCAAAGTTGCCAGTTATGCATTTTCTGTTGTAGTGTTTTTACGCTGGGCAACTTAGCCATCCTGGCAGCGCTGCCTTCCACATTGTCAGCGAGCAAGCCATGTCATACACTCACACTCTCTCTTACTCTCTAACACAGTTTCTATTGCTCTCTAATTATTCATACTTGAAATAAGATACAAAACAGTAATTGTGGAGATTGACTCCACGCCTCCAAAATACGACATTATACCTCCATATTATATAATTAAGGGATGCATATTTAAACTACTACAACCAAATTTTAAATGACCTGACCTCTAACGGGGGGGGCTTCGCCCTCTTCGACACCCCCAGCATGGTAACACTACACTGTGACTGCAGCAGAAAATGCATAACTGGCAACTTGGACCCATGGGAAACAGCTGAGCCAGGCGGTACTCGGATTCCGTAGGAATGCCCAGGAGAGTTTCTAGGGGGGCACTAATTTTATACGGATTTTCGAATAGTATGGGGGTCATGAGTCCCTAACCCCCTTACTATTTGAGGGACGACTGTATATACGAAGCCCCCTGCCGTTCACGGCCTCACTGTTCACAGATTCGCTTACACGCGGGTAGGGTATTTGCGACACTCCCCACCGAACGCGGATGAAAACTCGCGTATACGCGGTCTGTAGCGTATATGCTCAAACGTTGCGCAATGTAAACGAAGAAACCATCCCTGGGGCTGGATCTTGGGCTGGATGTATGGGACTGTCTCTTTCTAAAGAAAACTTACTTATTTTTGTTTTCTAAACATCAAAATTCAATTTATGTGACATATTCATGCATGGAAGGCCGCAGTGCTATTCGCACTTCGTATTTCCCCATGGGTCTGACGTTTGGCTGGCAGGATCATGGTGGTTAAGAACCACAGTTATCCTATGTGCACTGTAGTGAAAACTCATTAATCTGGGACACAGAAAACATAATTAATAAAACTGGAATAACTTTACATCTCTTTCTCTCTCAAATGGAACATTACAGTGTTAAAGTAAGAGAAATAATCCTTAAGTGTGATACACATAGATGCTTTGTGGGTCTTTCAAGCTTGGCAACGCCATTCCCGCACTAATAACGATATTCAGTTAAAGTTATTGTTAAAATCGTTAATTAGGGATGTTTTATGCAATAGTTATGGGTCAAGAAACGGAATATACTATGTGCTAAGTACGATGATCTGGCAACACTGGTGTACCCGGAGCAAAACAAACAAGATAGCAGCCGCAGTGAGGTCGGTGAGGCTACGAACCTTTACACACTCACTCTTGCTTACTGGGCGGGTCAGGGCATTAAATAACACAACTAACCATCACATCAGACAATTAAGATCACCAGGAGAGCAGCAATAGTAGCTTAAACACAAGACATATAGGGAAAAACAGAGCCTACATTACCCCTTGCCTGGACTTGAGTGTTAAATTATTACAGTCCATATTTAATTTGTGATTTATGTGTATGTAAAACTATATAACAATGCTTAGAAATGCTTTAGAAATCCATTTTTTTATTCGATCGAGATGGTAGAATGAAACCCTATTTTCCCTATTTGATTATAGTCCTGTCGATCGCAGATCACGGGAATCTCGCGGAACCACATACCCATGAATGGCGGGGGGCTTCTGTACATTCATAATACGACTGCATGGTGTTATGAATGGCTTGTGATTAGAAGGAAAGACAACAGCTCAGTAAACCTTCCATATCACTTGGCAAGGTGGCTCATGCGACGTTGCCGCCTGACGGACCTCAGCAACAGGCGCCAGGCCGCACCATTCAGTGTTATGCCACAGTGGACAACTCAAGTAGATCTTACTCTCGTGCCCTGCACAGCCATACAAAAGAGAGAGAGAAAGAGAGAGGTAACGACCCTCTCTGAGGAGAGTAATGGAGTGATGTGGCACCAGCGCGGACTCGTGGGGAATCCCAGAGTCGCGCCCAAGGGCTCAAGTTAAAATCGATAGACTATATTATAGTAAACATTTTCACATGTTTGAACTATTCAATGGAGAATTATTTTTTAAATGTTGATAATTTAATAATAATTACATGTTTTATAGCTACTGCAAGATTTTAAATATCTCTACTTCTATAGTCATTATGAAGTCAAACTGTATTTTATAACCATACTAAGAGGCTTACCTCTTAACACCACCCACCATCCCATGCAAGTTGTACTTAGTTCTTGTATCATTATTACAGAAAAGCCTGAAGGTACACCTGTCCAACTTGGATTGCACTGCTGCCTCCACCAACATAAGCAATCCCATCTCCAGGCTCCTGAAGCAGAGGATTGCCTCAGTTGCAGAATATATATCTTGCCAGTCCCAGCTGAACTTCCTAAAGGCATCCATTCTAAAATTATTGTTACTAGAGGAGTTTGTACTCAGCACAGGAGTAGTCTGGGAAAGTGGGAACTTCACTATTGGAGAAGACAATGATGGGGACTTTAACATTGAATACTCCTCATCAGATGCTGCATATCTATATGCTTTTATTAGAGTTCTGGAGACATTAGGTCCCTTTCCTGTGGAGAAGGCTGTGATATGCTTTGACTTTAAAGATACTGATGACATGAAGTCTGTCTTGCAGGCATTGTTCAAGAGCTGCACTAAGATAAAGAGCATTCATTTGGCAGGAAAGAGTGTTCACCTCATTTCCCTCAGCAGATTGAAGTCTATCTCTAAACAGCTGGAGGAGCTAGTACTAATTGACTCCTTTGGGTCATTAACTAAAGATGTTTTTTGTGTTTCCCTGCTGGGACGGCCCTGGATAGAGTATATATCTAGCCATGATGGTAGATATAACTGCTTGGAGCCCCAATTCCCTGTCTTGAAGCACCTCTGGTACCAGCGGCAAAATTCTCATCAGGGCTGGAATGACAGCTTCATAAAGACAGCAATCCTTACCTACTATCCCAACCTCCGCACACTGAATTGGCATGTGAATGACTTGAATCATAACTATGCTTTAACAAAAATCCCTGGTCTTAGTGGTAAACAGTACAACCTTGAGAACCTGCTCCTTACATCCATTGACCTCTCTGATTCCAACAGGAGCACAGCATCCAACCGTCTCATCTGCAGTGTGAATGTTGAATACTTATCACAACTCTTTCCTGGCCTGCTGGATGTATCTTTAGTGTTTTCCAGAGGTAGGGACTGCCTGTGTTCACGCTCAGAGCTAAGAGGTCCCTGTGAAGCAAGGGCATCTCAGATAATAGAGACACTGACCAATGTGTTGTCTGAATGTAAAAAGGTTGAATCCCTCACAGCTGGTGGTGACATTCTGCACCTAAACTCAATCCTGCACCCTGTACTGAGTGTATATGGACACAGACTGAAGTCCTTAGGCCTGAGACTGCTCTCCACTGCCACCACCAAACAGGAAGACATAGTATCAATTGTTTCTCTTTGTCTTAACCTAGAAAATATTACAATAACAGGAAATGGTACCCTAGAAGGCAAGCCTGGAAGGACTCACTCTCAGTACAAGTGGCCCAAAGTGAGGACATTACAGTTTTTGCTTAATGTGACTCATCCAGAAAATATTGAGTTAATTCAAATGTTTATATCTGCATCATGTTTTGTGGAAAGTTTAAGCTTGAGTACATTTTCCCTAAGACAGTTATGTTGTATAATATGTAGACAGACAATCATCCCTGTGACAATATTGATTTTGCCCATTCTGGATGACATATCTGACTCTGATTTAGATGACCAGCTCTGTGTGATCTTGAAGCACTGCCCAAGGGTGCGTCAAATGTACGTACCACGACGACTCGTGGGGTGGAGGCACCTGCAGGAGAAGCTGTGGAACCGTGGAGTTACTGTAAAGTTCACAGACCTGCTGGTGGGGGGATGCTGAGGGTTGGAGATCCATAATTATGTATATAATAATTATGCATTGTTGTTATCATGTAGATTTGAAACTTTTGGACAATAATTGTTTCAGATGAATTCACAGACAGTTTTAGGCAAAACTGCATGTCTTTACAAATGCTCTTTAAAAGCAAGGGAAATTGAATCACTGGTCCTGCAGGAGTATTCTTTAGGTGGTTAGATGACAGCTTTGAAAGCAAAGTCTGAAGTGGCTGTTGTTTTACAACTGGAACTATTACCTTGAAAGGACAAGCCACTGTAAATAGCTACAACCAAGTAAATGTGTAAAGCTATTTAGTGTGTGTGTGTGAGAGTGTGTATATGCGTGCATGCATGCTCAAACATTTGCACATGCAGTAACACCTTGATTTATCACAGCATACTCTAAGGAAACCATACTACTCCATTTACTGCAAGAACAGTCACAGCGTACACTAAACTTTATTTCAGGTCATCATGTAGAAATTCAAACTCACATATTGAAATAAGGAAAAAAAATTGCTGTAAGTTATTCATTCTCTTCTTCATACCCAAAAATGTACAAACAAATTTTGTGGTTCTGAAATTTGTCTGCCAAATATTCATATTTAAATCAAGTATTGTGGTCACAAATTTATCATAACTAATTATGTAAAAGGTTTGAATTCCTGGCTATAGTGACATCCTGTATACGAACTCAATCCTGCACCCTATACTGAGTTTCTTTGGCCACAGGTTGAAATATTTTGACTGTTCTTTACTGCTACCAACAATAAGAAAGATACTGTATCAAGAGTTAGTGGCAAAATTTTTCAGTATCCTTGTAGTGATGTCTATTCAAATTGCTTTTTATTACAAAACTTGAAGTAAAGTTTGCAATGAGTGCCACACTGCCTGGTGCCCCAATGCTTCCCTCTATCTTTTTGGCTCTTGTAATTATAAAGGGTGTGGATATTTTACCCGAGGGCATTCATATTACCACACTTTCATAAGTCTATTCTTACCCTCTCAAAACCTTCTGTCTATGCAGCCCTTATACCACACTTTTTTTTTTTTTTTTTTTTTTTTTTTTTTTTTTTTAACCCAGTAGCACCGACAGGCCAAATTTGTGGCTTTACCATGTAGCACCGACGGGCCAAGTTTGTGCCATGACATAATCCCCCCAAAGTAGATGATACATAAACTGATCACAAATGCTTTGATACATATGAAATGGTTTGTGTGAGTGATGATTTTTTCTTATATTTCTCACTTAGAGGGACCATTAAGAAACATGATCCCCGCTGCTACTGGGTTAAACTATTTACCTATAGATAATGAAAGTTTTGTATTTATGTATATGCAATATGCATGCATGTGTGTGTGTGTGTAAGAAAAAAGTATATATGCGAGGACTAAGTTATAAAAAAATGTAATAAAGATGTAAGAAAATTCAGTTTTTAAAAAAATGGCAATCTATGAATTGAATGCTTTACCAAACAAGTCAAAAATATATGTGAGTTTAGGAATTAAATGATGAAAATGTGTGAAAATCTGAAACCTATTAGGTTTGGCTTTGTAAAACTGCAAATACTGTACATTGTCAAGCACATACCCACTCACTGTGACTCACACACACACACACACAAAAAAAAAAAAAGGGAGGGGGATAAAGCATGGAAGAAAGTAAGGAGAAAAATTACATCAAGAAACAGAGAAGAATATAACTAGCAAGAAATAATATGTGAGGAAAAAAAAAGATATATGAGAAGAATATAGTCGACAAAAAGAGAATAACATGACATTTGAAAAACTGAAAGAAATGAGTGAAATACTACATGAAAATTTCCAGTGTTCACAAAAAAAATCAGACTTTAAAATCCACAAAGAGGAAGAAACAAGCAGAGATGGGGAAAATTTGTGACTAGAGAAAGAATACAAGAGATGATGAGGAGCCTGGAAGAAAGGAAAGCAACAGAACCAGATGGGCTATCACTGCATCCTAAAAGAGTGTAGACAACAGGTGATTGAACCAAAACATGATATAATTGAGTGTTCACTAAAGACAGGTTAAGTCCTGAGGGAATGGAAAAGGAATGACATCACATGGCATGTGGCAAGTGTTAGCATGCAGATATTAGTGACATGCAGAAAAAGAGATTTTGCAGTGGGATGTGTCACACAAAAGACAAGGGCATGGACTGAGATGGACTACCAGATTACAGTGAACGATACCACTTAAAGCATTGACACGGGGTGACCTCAAAAAGGAGATTAATTCAAACCAGATGTACATATTCCTAAATTTAAGCAAAACTTGATAAATTAAGGTTTGGAGATGGAACATCATGAGTGTAGCTCGCTTCCTGTATATCGCAAATAGATAAATACACACATATGATAATCTTCATACTCTGCAGTCCACGAAGTTACCTGAGACTGATGCCAGCCTTATTAACTCATAATCCCAATTTACGATAATCAGCAGGGCATATGGACCAGGCTTTTCATTCATTTCTATCATCTTTCCACCTTAATTTTTTCATTTTCCAGATTATTCACAAGCTTTAAAATTTAAATTTTTAGTAGGCACCCCCAACAGTGAGTTGTAGTTAATCATGCTGATGTGTCTGCTAAAAAGTTCAAACAAAAAACGATGTCCACAATTTGTACACAATGCCCAAAATTTGTTAGAGCATCCTATGAATAAACATGTCTTTGATAATCTGGCAACTCCTTAAATGTATGCTGGAGATTAGATAAAATGCCCAGTAAATAGAATGATGTGTTGAAAGAGAAGCCACATTTTTATGTTTATGGTTTTTGACTGTTCACTTTAGTCCCCTACTGTAAGCACTTACATAATTATTGGAAACCTTTCATGCCTCCTCCTGAAATTCAAAATTATACCTTTGAATAGAATTTTATTTAGTGTTTTCATTGATCTTGAATAGTTGTCCCTTAACTTTTGTGGGGGTTACATAACTGAGACCCCTAGAAATGTTAAATTTCTGAAAATATCCGCTGCCCCCGTTAAAAACATTCCCAGACTGCCCATTTTCTTATTGAACTGAAGAAAAAAACACTTGTCTATCTTTAGTAACATTGTAGTACAGTAAAACACCTCTGAATACCTGCAGTTGCTACTCACCAAGGGTTTAACTGTAATTGCTACAAAAGCTATAAAAATAGTTAAAACTACCTCAGTCAATGTACTTTACATGCTTAGGTGAAGGCAATGGAGAGAACACATCGATTGACCCTGCTTAGTGCAAGGAAACCCACGAACACCCAAATTATCATTCATGGATCTACCCTTAAAAAATCATTGTTTGCCGACACATCCGTGAATATTTAAATTCATGAAAGTTAAAATCACAATTGGTAAGGGACAACTGTATTAGGTGTACTTTTAAATCTCTTGAACCTTGGAAACAAAAAGTCACATGATTCAGATCTTGTAAATAAGGAGGCTGCTGCAGCAGTCATGCTCCTTGCTTTACCATGAACTGTACCATGAGTTGTGGGATGTGAGCAGATACAGTGACAAAATCACCACACTACTGTTTTGCCAAAGTATTTTTTATTTTACTTTAACACTGCATATGTCCACAAAATTATTTGCAGGTTCATTGCCTGTTGGTATAAACTTGGAACACACAAGATGCAAAATTATCAGTATTTTTCTAATATTATTTTTCAGTGCAATACCTTAGTTTTGAAACACTTGGAAACTTATCTGCTGTAATTTAAGGCAAGTAAACAGAATAACTCTAAGACAAGTTATGTTTATGACAGTTCTAAGGGGAATTCATCTACTATTTTTCTGTTCCATTTAGCTTATGCATTATTTGAGATAATTTTTCAGACTTAAATCCACTAGGAATTTAGCTCAACTTTACCCTTAACCTTCATTGAGATACATACTCAAAATTTTTGTTGTGCTCTTCAGAGAACATGGCATGATCTTTCCTCTCTTCCTGTATCATATCTCAACAATAAAACAACTGTAATATGTAAATGGGGTACTGATGTGAGTAGACAGAAAGGGCAAATATGTATTCACTCAAATGACAGGAGATTGAACCCTGCATGAGATAGGCAAGATTCAAAATACCTTTACAGTCACACTGTAATTAACTACCAAGGTCCAAATAGTTTGGCCAGTATTTGTGTGATCTATCCAAAAAAAATTGTTACAAGTAAATGATAACAGCAAATATGAATTTTTCCATATGTATGCCTTAGTGTGTGTGTGTGTGTGTGTATCAGAGGTGGGCACCCGCTAATTTTTTGTTAGTCCGCAATTCGCAATTCCGCCAACTTTGTTGGGCATTCCGCTAATCACTAATCCGCAGGTTTTCCGGCTTCGTTGGTCCGCTATCGGAAATCTGCTAATGCTAACACTAATATATATATATATATATATATATATATATATATATATATATATATATATATATATATATATATATATATATATATATATATATATATTTTTTTTTTTTTTAGTCCACTAATGAAATCTGCAACAGTCTGCTAACCCTTTATTGGTGGTTAAAAACATAATTTCCAATAAAATTACCTTACAATTTGTACATTTATTTATTTTATATTTTTTTATATGCTGCCTGCGTGCTGAGCAGACCAGCTGTGCATCAGACAGACCTTGAATAGGGTGGCCAGATTTCTGGAAGTGAAATTCGGGACGCTTTAATAAAAAACATTTTCAAGGACAGTGCGTGAAATCTGGGACATTTCCGGGACGAACCATTAAAATCCGAGACTGCCCCAGAACATCCCGGATGCCTTGCCACCCTAATCTAGAAGTTTCTCCACACTTTCAAGAATATTCTTGAATTTCCAGGAAATTTCATTGTTGGCAGTTTTTTAAAGTTTGTGCTAGCGGACTATAATTTTGGCATTCCACGAACTGCAAATCTGCTAATTTTTCAAATTTTCTGCTAATGCTATTCCGCAATTTTTTTGTTTGTCCGCTATTAACTGATTAGAGATTAGCGGACTTAAATTGCGGAATGCCCACCTGTGGTGTGTGTATGTGTTTATGTTTGGCCTATTGCAGTGGTAGGCTATCTTGATGGGGCCTGCTGGTTGGCCCCAGCCCGCCTATTCATGGCACAGGCAAGTGTTTATAGTGGCGCCATCTTGTTGGCTCATGCTGCTCCCCGGAACTTGTCCTTGCTTCATTGTAGAGTTTTGCTAAAGTCTGGGTTGATAGGTGATCTTCAGGATAGCATGTAGGTAGTTTTGAGCCGCTTAGTAATGATTGTGTGTGTGTGTGTTTTGTTTTTAAACTAACCGTGGCCCAGGTAAGCTTTCTTGATAGAGCCTGGTGGTCATCCCCAGCCTATTAGTACCATGGGCAAGTATTTTATAGGGGTGTCATTCTTGCTTGCCTCATGCTGCCTCCCTAGTGCTCCACTTGATTATCTAGAGAGAGGTATGCTGAGGTGGAGTGATAGGGGGTCATCAGGACAGCATGTGGGTTGTCTTCAGGCACTCCATTATGACTGGAAATTGTCAGCTTGCTGCAGCAGGGATGACATAAATGCCAGTCTGGATCACCACACCTGCATGCCTTGGGGTAAAAATTAATTTATTAGTAATTATAATCCTATCAACAAGATTCTTTTAAGTAATTGTAATCCTAGCAACATGATTCTTTTAAGTAATTGTAATCCAAGCAATATAATTCTTTTTAATACAATATCATAGTGTCTATTTGGCTTTGTCATAGCCAAAATTGTGGTCAATTATGGTTCCTTGGATATAACAATAGGCAAAATGTCTGGTCCAGGTCTAGGCTAAGTTAAATGTGTGCTATCATATTTCCAACTTCATTTCATGCCCCCTTGTGTCTTCCCATTCCAAACAAACAGATCTCTATCAATTCAGTCTACTCTTTTCTTGTTCTGGCTATTGCAATCGTCATACCTGGCTCTGTGGGGAGCCCCTTGGCCACCTCTAAACAGAATGGTCTCTTGCCAATACAATCCTGTGAGCAGAACCAACTTAAGGGTTACATACCACATGCCCATATTGCCCAAGTTGGCATTCATCGACCAAGGTAATAAGATTCAAATCAGCCTCATTGTGTAATCACCGACTTGACACAATGTCACACCAGCCATACCATATCCATAAAAGGAAAGGAGTTGGCAAAAGTCAATCAAGGACCTACTACAATTCCTGAAGAAAATATAAATAATATATTCAATGGTTTCTGAAATTTGCATGAGGTTACACATCTCAACACTAGGAATGTTTGATAATCCAGCTGCCTAAGACCTCTGTTGCTGCATACCTGATGACAGTGGGTGCATGCCTGATGATGGCAGGAATACCCGAGCTGTGCTATGGAGACAATTTACTGGATGTTCTCGTCATGCTTCTGCCTGACCTGAAGAACAAAAAGATTATTAGCTAAATTTATGATCAAAACTATGAATATAATCGTACTATCTTATATTTAGTCACTACAGGCTGAGAATCCTTAATCCAAAATTCCAAAATCCGAAAACCTCCAAAATCCAAAAGTTTTTTAATGCTGACACCGTTTATTTTTTTTTTTTTTTGGGGGGGGGGGGGGGTCGCCACCCCACGGGTGGGGACACAGGCTATATAAAGGCTGTCAGGGTCAAGTGCATATGTCCCTCCGAGGAGGAACCACAGACCCTTGCCGGGTGACAGCTCATGAAGGGGAGGGGAGAACGCAGATAGACCGACTCTATCGGTTGATGTCACCCTAGCAGACCAAGTCGGTCTTTCGACGAGGACTGGCATGTCTCTTTGTACAAGTCAAAGACGTAAGCATGGGTTCCCTTTGTTGGCTGTAAGTTTAGAGCACTCAAAGCGGAAAACAATGGGAATAGTCTCAGCTAGGGTCTCGAAATTAGTAGGCTACCCTCTCCTGAATAATTCCCTATTTCAGTTTTCATTTTATGCAGATTCAAATAAGAAGTGAGGATGGAGGAAGATTGTGAGGAGCTGCAAAAAGACCGGACAAAGTATATAGATGGAGCTAGTTATGGGAGATGGAATATAATGCAAACAAGTGCCATGTAATGGAAATGGGGAAAAGTAAAAAAAGACCAAGGGAAACATATAGGATGGGAGAAGAAAACTTGAGAAGGAAACTTAAAGGTGGTATATGAAGAAAAAGATTTGGGAGTAACGATGCAAGACAAACTATCCCCAGAAAAGCACATAAACAAGCTGTTTGGAGAAACCTACAAGTTGATGCAATGTATAAGGGTATCATTCCATTTTATGGACAAAGAAATGATGGAAGGAAATAATAACATCAATGATAAGACCAAAGCTTGAATATGCTGCAGTTGTGTGGTCGCCTTACAAAAAGAAGGATATCAGAAAGCTGGGAAGGATACAGAGAATTGCAACTAAAATGGTCCCAGAACTCTCGAATATGACGTATGCAGACAGATTGAAGGAGATGGATTTGACGACAGTGGAACAAAGAAGGGAGAGAGATCTGATCACGCTGTATAAGTTGGTAAATAAGTTTGATAGGTGGATAGAGATGATCTCTTCTTAACTGCAAGAACGCAGGGGCTGAGAGGACATAGGAAGAAACTTAATAAAGGAATCTGTTTGAATGACTTAAAGAGTATGGTTTTCCACATAGAAGTGTTATCACATGGAAAAGCTTGCGGGAAGAGGTGGTGGAGGTGAACAGTGCCCAACAAATGAAGGAAAGGCTGGATAAATGTAGATATGGAAAAGGGACTATTAAAGCTTAGCTCGGGCCTGGTAGACTACAAATAGGTAAATACACATACGAACCTCTGGTGCTTAGGGCCTGTGCTATCTTTCCTGTGTCTAAGGACCATCGGAGAACCTGCCACAAGCACCGGCATTTCCACTCTGCTACTGGACAATCGTTTCTTCTCTGGTGCCGGCCAATCTCTCCAGTCAAGGCTGTACCCCTCAGTCTCTCTATACACTGTAAAAATATTCCAGGAAGATTACTTGTGCAGCACAATTTATGCACTCTACAAGGCATATATTACCTAAAAATAAGTTTCTCAAAAGGTATATAAATTAATTTACCCTGTTAATTTTCTATTTTCAATTTTCCTATAAACTTTTATCAGAATGCTAAAGAATGACATGATTCATCTACTCAGACTAACTGAAAATATCAAAATGCTGAGGAAGTAAAATATGCACATTTCTTTACTACAACCACTACAACTACCTGCCCCATTCTAATTATGCCACTGCACTTTATTCTTCAGTTGCTTGCTTGAAATAACCTCTTCTTCTCCCCAACAATGTCTCACTTCCCTTAACAGGCATGCTATTACTCCACTTTATCATATATCTATCCATTTGCCAACTCTTTCACATCTTTCAAAACAAAGTATTAATTATTTTTTCAACCAGTTTCTAATCAACATATTCATATATTCTCTTTTTAGTACCCCTAAAGTTATGTCCACACAATGATACAAAGTACCTACTGGACTGTCTTGCAGCTGTCTCAGAAAAAAACTAAAACAGTCTAGTGATTTTCTCGCAACAGTCTCCTCCACCCCTCATCAGATCAGATAAGAAAAGCTAATGAGTTTTGATATATAGATAGCAATAGATGAAAGCAAAACTGTTGTCAAAGATATCAAATAAATGAGGGTACTTTATACCTTGGTACATATGTGGATCCCTTGATGAAAAAAAAAGGGGGGGGGGGGGGGGTTACTTCCTATGAACAAAGTTAAATCTATACCAGTGTCTATCAGATACTGACTATTTCCATTCATTCCACCCATACCTAACTGTCCAACCACTACTACTCCAGCATGTTGTTACTCTTTTACTTTTGTTGCCCATCAAAATATTCCTCTTTTCTTTACAGACTTCAATTGGCAAGCATTTGGGGGGCAACCAAGGCTCTTGTAACAAAGTTAGCATTTTTGACATGGAGAAGAACTAGAGGAACTTAAGTCTCTGGCAGAGAAGAAACAAAAATTTCTAGATATACTACAATCATTCTGTCATTTTTACTTTAAAGTACCATAAAAAATAGACACACACTGATGTGTCCCTGTACAAGTAGAGTCTACAGCATTTTGCATGAAGCTTACTACTATATTTTCAGTAATTCTTATCTACAACTAGTACAAGAACCTGAAACAATTGGGTAAAGGTCCAGTATAACTCCAGCGCCTTAATTTTGGTCTATTTTCTTCCAAACCTTCACAAAACCCTTTGTATACATATAATACATTAGTAAAAAGTTGCGGACAAATGCCACCTACCGTGTTCTAAAAAAATAAATAACCACGCGTGGTGGACCTGGTCTCACATGCGTGGGCTAATCGCTAACCAAGCAAACCATTGCTAACCAAGCGTACCATCGCTAACCAAGCATACCATCGCTAACCACTCTAAAACAGCCCTGAGCCATGACTCAAGGTCATCCGGGGCCCTGGCCCTTTCAGCCCGAGCCCCGGATGACCTTGAGGCTTGGCTGGTAGGTGGCATTTGTCTGCCACTTTTTACTAATGTATTATATGTATACAAAGGGTTTTGTGAAGGTTTGGAAGAAAATAGACCAAAATTAAGGCGCCGGAGTTATACTGGACCTTTACCTAAACTTGAAAGATGAATTTATTTCCTTGTTGCTGATTATTCTATTCAGTTGTTCTCAAGCCTGTAGAATTAAGTTGCTTTTCTAACCTCGGTTTGGGTAGAATGGAGATGATGGGGTGATGGCAGCCCGAACATTTGTGTGAGTGGAAGGCGTAGAGAGGGGCATCTTGCCACTGGGGTTGCTGCTGCTGCTGCTGCTGCTGCTGCTACTGCTGACACTACTCCCACTTGACAGCTGGCGCTTCCTCTTGGGTGTACTGGGCTTACAGTGCCTCGAGTAAATATGATTTTTGTTTATTAATTTTACAGATGAAGTTACCCTATTTATTTGCACATATGTAGCTTACTTATGTATAAACCAATGAATTAGTTTAGCTTTACCTAAAGGTTTCTTTAAAAGAAACTTATGAAAGGAAATGAAGGATCATATGCATACATGCAGCAGAGGCTTAATTGCTACCACTCATAACCACTGCCCACCAGTTGTGGCCATGTCTTAGCCAGAAATGTGTCAACAAGGAGACACAAAGATGTTAGGAGCATGCAGAAAAATCTGTCTTGTGAAGCCTAAACCTGCTGTAGATGGTGATGATGGTGATGATCCACAGCAGGTTATTGGCAGCTTTGGACATAGTAATGATGAAAAAAAATAATAATAATAGCACAGGCAACTTGGTGCTTGCACACAAGCATTTTCTCCTGAGGTGCATTCACAAAATAGTGTGTTTATGTCAATCTCATAATGTACAGAGGATGTAGATTGGCTTTGGACTCTGTACTTGCCATTGCCAAGAGAGGTTACTGTTTCAGAAGGCAGTGTAGGCCCACCCATCTTGACGGATTTGACCCTCGATCCGATTATCCACGAACAGCACCTCCAGCACCCCTGCACTGACTGCGAGCGTTGATTGGTTCCAATTTTGCCCGGTGCTAAACAATAATAGGGTTCGGGAATATGCACCTAGGACACACTCAGTCCTCCTGGGCGTTATGGGAATGCTTACATCGAAATTAGGGAGGGGACCAAATGGGCACAAGACATGAAGGGGTCTTTTCCACGTGAAAAGCCTGGAATTCACGTGGAAAAGACCTAATCTCCACTGGAGAATTGAGAAGCAAATTATTTTTAAACACTTGGGAGAAGCTTATTTCCCGCAGTAGAATGCTATTGGGTGATATGATTATATATACAAAGGCATCTAAAACTAGGCTACTCACCATGATGCATCGAGTCTCTCCAGCTCGCTGAACTTCCTGGATCGGTTTACGGTGGGTGTGGGGGTGGCCTCAATGCGATATACAAGGAACACCAAGTACTCGGCATGTGGGTCGTCGTCCTCGTCCCTGCATGAATTGCTCCACGGCTGAAACTTGGGGTTGTAGGCCTGGAACATAAAGTAGGCATGGATGTGGCTCAGCAGCGCCTTCTTCAGCGCCTGAACTGAGTAGCGCGAGGCACAGCCATTCTTGGGTATGGACGAACGAGTGAGCTGCGCCACAGCCACCATCCCCGAGTACTTGTTCCGTTTGAGACCGCACCACAGCTCCTCCATAGCCCTCAAGCTCCGTCCCTCGGGTGAACTGCTGCAGCTGTTATAGCAGGTGTCTTCCATGACACTACTCCGAATATACTTTGAGCGACTTGTCCTATTAGCGAAGCCCACTTTGGCGGAGGCGATGGAGAACTCCGTAACTGGATGGCCCAAGGTGCGCAGTTGAGTAATAATGGAGTTACACTTGGTGGTGAGGCGTATGACTGCTTCATCGAAGTCAAAGGCGCGATCGACGTCAACGAGCAGCTCCGTGTCGTAGCTGAAGCCGCCACCGCCTGGGTTCATGCACAGGGACTCGAACACTCGCCGCTCACTCATCTTAGCACGTTTTCTTTCACTTATGAATCATGCAACTTCGAAGTGTTTAATTTTCATTACGGGGGCACAAAAAACTCATATTCGAAAACACATGCTGCTCACACAACTAATGTAAGTCTGCCATCATCTCACTCATTATTTTTTTTCTGAGGAAACTATACATCTTAATTAAATGAACTCATCACAGACTGTCAGCACAGCTTCGTGTAATGTACGTACCATATGACCCCATGCGTGCACCAGCCAGCCTTGTTGATCCCGAGTATGGGGACAAGGACGTACACATTACTCTGCCACCATGAGGTAACACCGGATATATCATTCATAATGAAGCTGAACACTTTATTAATATTAAACCTGCCCAAGCATTGAACTAAAATCATGGATGTTCCCTTAATTCAGAAAGGACAATTAACTTTACGTTTGCTCTGCCCTCAGCACTGCTCCTACCCAGTTTTAGCCAGGACTCAACCTTCAAAACAATTTCTTCGTTATTTATAGAATTGGCACACATACTCAGTCACATGTAGCTATACACACATATCGCTTCTGTTTTCTTAAAAACACCCAAGTCACACTGTAGTGAATTCCATCAAATTCTGCAGACGAGTTAAATTGTCTCCCCTGCCCACTGCATGCTATCACACTCAGTATACTAGGTATGCATGATTTCATGAAGTGATAATTATTCTCTTTCTCTCAATGTAACACTTTCTTTTCTCAAGCCATTATTTTCGTGTTAACAACGTTAATTATCTCACGACACTTATTTCTTTTATCAGAAAGGCGCCCTGATTTAAAACCTTAGTATGTGCATGGCAAGGTTTCTGAAAAAAAGGGGGTTACTTTTATTTATCTTTTACAGCTAGATACATCACAATCACTGGTAATAGAACAAAACGATTGGACTGAACACAGCGTTACGTGTAGCACGTGATAAACCTGTAACAAAAATTAATGATACACGTACTCGGGTTGTAGTGTCTTATACAGATGATATATAACAGCCTAACAGGCCGGTATGTCCGTGTCCATTCCTTTGACACTGAAGGAAGGCGATTTAAGGTCGATGTTGAGATTACCTGCGTTGTAGGGAAGGGAGGGTTCCGTGCTGCAAGGAAACCCACATCAAGAGAGTCAGCAACAAACTCCCGCCCCGCCAGCACGCTAGCAACCCAGCACTGAGTCGCACTCGCAGTTGGCGTTGGGACGGGACGGGGGGGGGAAGGAGAGGTAGGGTGCGGGCCTTGGGTGCAGACGAGGTACGCTACGTGTAGTACTACGAGTGGGAAGGGAGGGAGGGAAGAGAAAGCGAGTTGCTATGTAGTCGAAAGTGGATAAGGTTGGGATGTGGGGAACGAGTAAGAACCTGAATGAGTGTAGGGGTATTGGGGAGGGAAGAACCGATAGAGGGCGGAGAGAGTGGGAAAGGAGAGCGTAGAGAACACCAGAGCGGAGAGGGAGGGGTGGAGGGAGGAAGGAGGGGAAGGGGTAGAGTGCTCCTCAGTTACATAACAGGTTTGGACCGTCAGGCCGCGTCACTTTGCCTGTCTGTGCAACATAAGATGAACTGGCGTGCTCACAGCATTACCAAACACATGCTAAAGTATGGGCAGTCTGTAGAGAACCGGATAGATATAAATCACGCTATATAGCCTACTATTGCCTGCTGGAGGTTGGGATGGCATATGTTCCTCCCTTCTCCTTTGTTGTGTAGTACCTTTACAACCATCAACCATCAATCAGTCAATCTTACAATATCGTAACCATAACGTCATTATTCATCGAGAGGCTCAACTTATTACCTTTATCATTTTTCAAGCCACTAAAAAACACAATTAACTGCATTACACTTCGATCTTTTCAGCTTTAAATTAGTGCATCATATACTTATTGAGCTGATCACCAACAATGAATGGCGATTATATTTCCTTGAGTCTCCCGTATGTCATCATTCACTTTCACACGATATTCTCGTTTGTTTCTCAGTTCTGAATGGCTCTTCGATCAGATTTCTTGTGGTTAAAAGTTTCCCTGTGTCTTTCGTTGTCACCGAGTTTAGCAGACAATGTACGTACAATGGCGGTAATTGCAAGAAATGTCTCCTTCTCCCTCGCCCATATCTGCAGGGGTCTTTCAACCACTCTGCTCTAAAACGTTGAGCAGTTCTTACTCGATCATGATTAATCTAGTTGCATTCGTTATATATAATTATCCAGATATACACAACAATGAATGTAACTGTCCTTCCTGGTAGTTCTCTTACCACCGAAACGAGACTATAGGTCAGAGTACTTATAGCTGCTGCTGGACTTTTTGTGAACAGGAAGCGGATGGGCAAGGGACTAAGAGGAGGAATGCAGAGTAGTAGGCTACCTGTATTTATAACCTGTTCGAACAAAAAATTATGTCCAGTCTTACTTTCCGTGCTATATTTTAAAAGGTTTCGATTAAACTTCCTTAATTACATGTATACATACTGCTGATTGATACTTGAACATAATTATATTTTGAAATGACACCAAGAGTTAATTTGGTGTCTAATACAATAAAAAAACGCAAAAAAAAGCACTAATGCGCCGAACATAATAATCATCTAGGCGCAAGTTAAGAAAAAAAGCCAAGTCTAGCGCCAAAAGTGCTACTTGGCAACTGTGTCAGGCTACAATGAAGAGGAAATGGGTTTGCTGCAAGGCTATAAGTGTGCTAATATATATATATATATATATATATATATATATATATATATATATATATATATATATATATATATATATATATATATATATATATATTGTTGTTGTTGAATAAAATAATCTAGTGATGATGGCTATTCTTTTTACGGTTTCTAAACAAAGTCCACCACCACAAGTTTCTGGCAAGACACTTGCCTCTTTACATTTGTAGAAAACCCTGATGACTCATGACAAAATCGTGGCGAGGAAATCTTACCGAATTGAAAGTTTTCGGATTTATCTAAAGTTAATTGTGACTTGGGAAAGGGTGCCAGAATTAATGTTGCAAGGTCAAGGTTAATATGTACTCCGCACAGGGTGTGGGAGCAGAGATTTTGAAGAAGGAAAATAATGGAAGAAGTTACGCCCACCAGAAAGAAACTGAAAAAGAGGTGGAAAGGGAGCGGACGTAGTGCCAACAGCGCGGAGGGATGTATAGTGCCTCGCCGGGCCCCAGAACGAGATCCTGGTACCGAGCCTGCTGCAGCAGAGGCCACGCCTCCACTGGACCTTCCACGTCAGCCTGGGAGGTGTTGCTGAGCAAAGGATCTGGATGCGCATATAACAGGTGGCTTTGGTCCTCCGTGTATAGCCGAACGTACTTGTAGCCCACCACCTGAGGCAAAACTCGTGTCAGGTTGGGTTCCAAGATTCAGGAAAAAATATTAAAAATCACTACATAAGTAGAACATTGTCTTGGTATGACTCATAGAAAACTTGCCTGAACAAGGATGTTGTGGTCTGGGTCGTGGTGGAGCGGACTGACTGTGCCACGAGGCCCCACCCAGGCGTTGATGCGGGGCGGGTGGTCTCCTAAGTGGCAGTAGTCAGGCACCAAAATGTCTTCCATGAGCTCAGGGATCTGGTCGAGCAGGTGGTGTTGTGCCAGGTAGCCGGTGAGACGCTCCTCCTCGCTGCGTTCCGTCACGTATGCAGTAAAATATTCGTCCAGCGTCATGAGCCGCTGGTACCAATCGCTGTCTGTGTAGCGTGCCCCAACCTCCACGGGCACGATCCGCGCACCAGCCACCCGTCGGAAATACGGCAGTCCCCATCGCTGGAGGGCAGGCCACTGCTGGGCCACACCTAATAGCTTCACTGGCAGCGCACCCTCCATATGTTTCAACAAGAAGCGGTCCAGCGCGGGGCACGAGGCTGAGGCCAACGGCCGGGTGACACTAGCCGCATCCTCTTGTGTGATGGGTGCCTCCTCGGCCTCAACGGGGGCACTTGACGGTCCCGTCCGGGCGAAAGGGTTAAGAGTGGCTGCGGCAAAATGGAGAGGACTGCGCCCAACAGCGGCGCCCATCAGAAGACCTCGGTCACACGCCCGCACCACACTGGCCACGGCCGCCACAGAGGGAGAGGTATCGCCGGCATGTAGGGCAGCCTGAAGCCGATGCAGCAGCAGTGCCACCAGGGTGATGGTGCCCCACGTGAACACCAGCCGCCAAGTTTGGGGCACGCTCTTCCAGTGACCTGTCTTGAACGAATGTCAAACACAAACACACTTTGTAATCAACTGAGGAAGGAAAGGCGTTAGTGCATGGTGCATTTTTGTCAAATATCATCTCGAAGACTAAATGAATGACTGAATGAAATAATGTACGAATGAATAAGGAAATACACATAAAAACCTGAAACAAACGAGCAGAAAAAAGAAGACATGACGAGTTATCCCTTCTTAACCCAGCACCTCAGCCACTTCCAATAACGACTCATGACTATTCTCTCTCCTCATGCCCAGCCTCTTCCCGGTGGGGAGTGGTAAATATTGCAGTAGTAGTTGTAGTAGTAGTAGTAGTAGCTAGTAGTAGTAGTAGTAGTAGCTAGCAGTAGTAGTAGTAGTAGTAGTAGTAGTAGTAGCAGCAGCAGCAGTAGTAGTGGTGGTAGCAGTAATAGTAATAGTGGTGGTAGCAGCAGCAGTAGCAGTCATGGCTATCATTATTATTATTAGGAGTCCAGGCTGGCGCCACGCACCTGTATTGAGCCGCTGCCAAGTGTGGTCCAACAGCGCGCTGGCCTCCACGACGCGCTGATCACTCCTGTTGTGAAGGGCGTCGAGAAGGGTTTCTTTTCCCACCTCCTTCAGAAGAAATGCCAGTGTCCCGCTTATCCAGCTGCCCGCCACCCCTGCGTCCACGCCCTTTGGCAAAACCAAAACACATCCTGTAGTAGACTCCGGGGGACTGGTCTCTACAGGACACTCAGCATGGCCTTGCTTGTCTCCGCTATACTGGGCTTGCAGCTCTGCCTTCACCCTTTCCTTCACCATCGCTAAGGTCGCCGTAACCACCTTATATAGGTTTCTTTCGTCACCATCCATGTTCGGTTCTCCTATTTGGATTCTGAAAATGGGAATGGGAAAGTGAGACAGGTCTGAAGACAAGTATTAAAGATAATAGTTGCTGGGGCATGCACAAGAGAGCCTGCAGCAGCAGTACGGTATAGAAGAGTTTACCTCGGGTCAACACAACCTTATCGAAGGAGATGTCAAACGGAGCCTTAGATATATTTTGCTCGTTTTATGAGCATATGCTCCTCAGCAAATTCACACACACACACACACACACACACACACACACACACACAATGAAACGCAACGAAGTACCTACGTCCTTGGTGGAGTTATAAATACTACAACCATCAGAATTAAAAAAGTTGTACCAAAAGAGAAAATTAAACTTTTTTTTTTTTAGCTTTATATAAGGCAAAATATCGTCAAGCCTGAAGAGTTAAGTATATCGGCAATGAGTCCACAGATATGAGTAGGGAGAAATATTTACTTTAATGCAAATTAATTTTTTTTTTCAAAGCACTCCAATATGAACTTGATTTGTTTGATTTCCTCTTATGATTTGAAACACCTAAAATCCGCTAAAGCTTCGAATAAGTTTCCTGATGGTCTGTTTCTTTGTTTAACACATGTTCGCATAGACGGAACAGAAGGAAGCTCTTAGGAGACATATATAGTCGGTATTATAAGACACTTTCGCTTCTCACATCAGCTATTTCTAAAGGTCAAAGAGGGGGTCAGTCGGGTTCTAATGAGCGTTTCTTCAGGTTCAGGGTACAGAAGAAGGGTCAAACTACCACCAGGGTCATAAAACTACTCCTGGAAATGCCCACAACTCCTACGAAAGCCTTGTCAAATATGTGTTCTTGGGCGGCGAAATGTCTTATAATACGACCCTATAGAAAGCTGCTCAGATGTAGGACAAACGAACGCTGCGGGAAACTATAACAGATATGTCTCCAAGACTTGTGCACCTCCAGTCAATTGCTCCCAGAAAAAAGTAAACAAACAAAACGCGGAGTTGCTTGGATATTTATTGAATTTTTATTTTTCTCTAATCTAATAAGGTAGTCACACAATTCTCTTTCCAACCCGTAATAATATTGAGTTTTATTAGGAATATAACTACGGTAATATTAACTGCGTAGGTCCATTTAACTATATTTTGATATTTACTTGTAATTCTCTCTCAGTTTTTGACATTTAAGCATCTTTTCCAGTGTGATCCAGACGACAGTGCTATACGACATTATTGGTTTCCGCCTCCACAAAATATCACGAGTTCGAAACACTGAATAAGTAAAGATTGTTCGATTTCGATGTTATTTTGTATCAAACATTTCAAGTAACCTGACAAGTTTTATGAGCTGCCTTGTATAGACCGACCGGCCTCTTGCAGACTCCTTACGTTCTTATGTTCTAATATATCTATTCCGAGAAAAAATGTACGAATAGTTTGGTTCAGTGAAACGACTCACTTCAGACATCAAACATTTGCTCACGATTGGAGGCTATAGACAGTTTACTGCTACCCGGAACTGACTCGGAAGAGGAGTTGCCTGTATCTCGGTGCGGGTATTGACCTTAAAATTGAATCTGATATGACTTTTGATAGTAATGTATATGAGTCTCTCTTGGTATTAACATAAATAGTACAAATAAGTATGTATGGATTGACTGGAGTAATATGTAAACGGACACATTCATATCTATTTTTATTTATAGATTCAATGAGTGAGTTATGAAATGAAATAGTCTATGAAAGCAGGACTTATGTAGTGAATTTATTAAAGTATGAAAATAGTAAGTTACTGGAAGTTGTTGGTATGGTTTAGTCATTGTCTCTATCCCCATAGCAATAAACACACCGAGCTGATCCTCAGAAAACCTCGCTCACTGACATGTTTGGTATAACGATGTAGGGCGGTGTTACAGTCTGGAGGAGTGTTGTCGGACCATTTTTCTCCCTTTGTGAGTCAACCAAATGCTTCGTGCAGGCGGCAAGAAGAAGAAGAAGAAGAAGAAAAAGAAGAAGAGAGAGAGAGAGAGAGAGAGAGAGAGAGAGAGAGAGAGAGAGAGAGAGAGTTTTTTTCTTTTCACAACAAAGGAGACAGCACAAGGGCACAAAAAAAGGAAACAATTACGTGAGAAGTGCAAATAAGGGCTACCATTTTTTTTCTCCAAATATTCAAAATAAAAAAAAAAATGTTATGTTTAATATACGCTAAGCATGCAGCGTCCTTAAAAATCATTACAGTTTTCAGTCCAATAACTTTTTTCATTCAATTACTCAAAATCACTGTTTGTTAACTGGTGGTGCAAATATGGGATATTTCAATAAAAATATATTTAGTGGTATATATAAATGAGTTAAAGGTGGAAAACTTGAATGCCAGAGCTACCTTTAATTAATTTATATTTCATACACAGCCGTAAGTAATCAAAGATGAAAGAAAACTTATTCCTTTTCAGTATTGTATTAAAATGCTTCCGTATTATTTTTTTTATATGAAAAACTGTTTGAAAGAAAAATCTTTTAACTTGTAATTATTTACAACAGGCACACACATATACATCCATCTCAGCTCTTGCACATTCATTATGTACTCACAGTGAACACATCATACACTGAACCCACAGTTCACCTCTTTTATCATCAGAAAACTTCCTGTCACAGAAAAGGCAGGCAGCATCTTCCTCTCCTGGCTTTTGTGTCCCAACAGGCATTTCTATCTCACTGTCTCACTGTCACCGTCCTGTAAAATACCTGCACCAGGTCCACTGTCTGAGCTTTCAGTATATATTTCCTTACCAATTTGGTTGTTTCTCTTAAGTGGAGTCTTCTTAGGTCTGCTCTTTCTTGAATACAAAATCTAAACTCTTCCTCGGTTTCTTCACATTTGACTTCTTTAGAGATTCAGTGACTTCTTGTATGGTTTTCCTGTTAAGAGTCTCTCTCTCTCTCTCTCTCTCTCTCTCTCTCTCTCTCTCTCTCTCTCTCTCTCTCTCTCTCTCTCTCTCTCTCTCTCTCTCTCTCTCTCTCTCTCTCTCTCTCTCTAAAATAAACGACCCACTCAAAGAGGGGTCAATTTCGGGAGGAGAGGTGTCCTGATACCCTGCTCTTGAAAGAGTTCAAGTCGTAAGCAGGAGAAAATCCAGATGAAGGAAGATTGTTCCAGAGTTTACCAGCGTGAGGGATGAAAGAGTGAAGATGCTGGTTAACTCGTGCGTAAGGGATTTGGACAGTAAAGAGATGAGGTTGAGTAGAAAGTCTTGTGTAGCGTGGCCGCGGGAGGGGGGGAGGCATGCAGTTAGCAAGTTCAGAAGAGCAGTCAGCGTGAAAATAACGATAGAAGATAGAAAGAGAGGCAAAATGGCGGCGGAATTTAAGAGGTAGAAGACTATTAGTAAGAGGAGGAGAGCTGATGTGACGAAGAGCCTTAGACTCCACTCTGTCCAAGAGAGCTGTGTGAGTGGAGCCCCCCACACGAGGGCGGACAAGGCCCCTGTATATGGAGAGCAACTGTGCGGGGGAGAAGTACTGGCGGAGACGATACAGAACGCCCGACCTCGAGGAATATATATATATATATATATATATATATATATATATATATATATATATATATATATATATATATATATATATATATATATATATATACACACACACACACACGTGTGTGTGTGTGTGTGTGTGTGTGTGTGTGTGTGTGTGTGTGTAACGTGAGCGAGTCTCCTTGGCCGGGTGGTTCTCTCTTTACTTGACTGAATGGCACATCGCCATGCAACATGGCACGTCAGCTGTAGTGCCCACCCGCGCACTAGCTACTAAAAAGTAGGTTGGAATGCTTCCCATTTTTTTACCCAATGTAATAAATTCAAACCACAAAATATTAATATTCATTTAATGCGTAAACCAGACAAATTCGTTTGAGCAAAAATACAAAGGAGAAAGTGGAGCTCATCTCGCAGCACTTTAGGAGGACCAGCCACACAACGGGTGCCATCACTTCCTCCTCGCTTGGGTTCTTGTACCAAGCGCATACCGGTCCTCGAGGTAAGTACAGCGATCCTTGCTGGGCAGAACAGATCTACAGTGAGCATTAGCATTAACGTCTATGGTGGCGCAAAGACGGTAAGAAGGCGATTATAAAAGTTAATGGAAAATCTAATCATGCAGAGTGTCTTAACTTTATTCCATCCGCGCAGGTAAAGGTGAGTTAGAATGTGAATGTTATGAGTGTCGGGAAAGTCATCTTTGTCTTGCCCGTCTCAGTGGGCCTGTCAGGTTACTATGGCACTTTCACAACGCCTCTTCCCCGACCCGCTCAGCTGCAATCCCTGCCAGGCGGCGGGCAAGGATCGCCGTGCAGCTCTAGGTCAGGCTCCAGTCCGTGTCGCTGTGGTCGTCAGTAACGTTCGG
>NC_066554.1:9693615-9786115 GCF_024679095.1 Eriocheir sinensis
TTGGACAATTATAAGGGAAACTTATTGTCTAAGCTACAACATATTGAAATTTCAGGTAAGTTTGTTTTAAGGGTTTTAAAGCCAAAATAATAAACCGAAGCTAAATTCATATAAAAAAAAGTTAGCGGTTAGCGATTAGTGTTAGCTTCCACTAATTTCTTTATTATTTTAGCGTAAGCAAAGATAACTTTTTAGTCAGTGGATGCTATGCTAACTTTTCGGTTAGCGATGCCCACCACCGTATGTGTGTGTGTGTGTGTGTGTGTGTGTATATATATATATATATATATATATAGATATATATATATAGATATATATATATATATATATATATATATATATATATATATATATATAATATCATGTATATATGAATGTATGACTATGTGTCGAAACACCAAATCAGTATCGCGCCACAGGATGTTTAACAACACGTAGGTGGTTGTGGCCGAGAATAGATGTTTGGCTGACACTAAATCAGCAAATGATGACAAATCATCCCAAGTCATTAGCCAGAAGATCAACACTTCCGGGAAAGGAGCAACGCCCATAAATACCATTTCGCCCGAGCTACCAGGAGAGAAGCGGAGAAGCAGACGGGTGACGGATGGCGGGCGGTGTTCCTCCGTCCGCGCTCTGGGTGTGGCTTGCTTTCGTTTCGTGTAACCGCTCACATAAACTTTGTAACTATAGTGTAAAATTGTCAATACCATTTTTATACTAAAAACCACACACCTTTTAATGTCCCTGTGAGAGAGAGAACTAAGTGAACTAAAGTGAACTTAAACGGCTCCGCTCGGCCACACATCATCTACCTCACTTAACTAAAGGCTATTGTGTTATCTCACCTACTACAATCAACTTGTGAAGCGGGACAACGGTAACGCCAACCCTGTGACGAGTGAGATAATAGTTCGCGCCTTAAACATAACACTTTACACGAACCACCTTAAAAATATGATCGTGTACTTTTTGTTTGTATCGACCTCTCTCTCTCTCTCTCTCTCTCTCTCTCTCTCTCTCTCTCTCTCTCTCTCTCTCTCTCTCTCTCTCTCTCTCTCTCTCTCTCTCTCTCTCTCTCTCCATCATTGTGGCATAAAGTTAGGGGGTAGGATCAGTAAATAAATAAAGATTAAAAATATATATACATATATAATATAATAAATTACTAATAGAAACTAGTGAAGGCAAGTAATGTTTGGTTATGATCAGGACACACAGCTTGGACACAGCTTACTGGACATCAGAGGCGCATCGAGTAATGGCCTTTACTGCCCTTTAGTGTCCGGCGCAGAGTGACTGTTCTTGCTTGGTTTTGCTGATAAGGTTTGTCTGCCGAGAAATAAAACAATAAAAAATGACAACAGCAGCAGCAGCCTCAACAAAATTCAAAACAAAAACAAAAACAAAAGCAACAACGGCAACGACGACGATGACGACGACGACAACAAAACAAGCAATTCTGTGAAATATAAGATGACGAAAAATACATGAATGATAATAGCAAGAAATTGGCACCCATGAATAACTCATATTACGGATCGAATAATAAAAAGAATCAGGTTACACGTTGTCCTTGAGCGGTGAAATACAAATCTACGGGAAACACACCTGAATTCCTCTTCAACAACTAAACCTACCAAACACACACACACACACACACACACACACACACACACACACACTATTCAGTTTTATTTTTGGCCCTCCAACTTTCGTCCTCGTCCTTATCAGTAGTCACGCCCTCCCCGTCAGAGCGGACATCCTGCAGCGACCCGGCGGTCACTTTTCTCATCACCACGCGGATAATGAGGAACGTCCACACCAGGTCAATGACGAGCAGGCCGCACGCGAGGGTGTACAGGAAGTTGAAGGCGGGTGTCTGAAAATAATCGTCGGTCTGCATGAACATCTCCTTCATAAGCCAGAACGGGTAGAGGTAGCACCGTGTCACGGCCCAGCTCACGATGAAAACTACAAAAGTTGCGTCGGTGAAGGCACTGATGCCGGCGTACGTCAGCATTTTGGCAGTAAGCAGAGGCACGTCCGCAACTTCGTGTAGGAGGAGTACCAACGATCCCGCACGGGTGAAGTTGCACGACCAGGAAAACATCATGAGCAGCACGGTGAAGAGGTGGTGCAGCATCATCTGCACCTTGTCGAACGTGCTGCGGCCAGGGGAGTGGACCTGCAGGAAGGCGGAGGCCCAAAAGTAGGAGAGGCCGGCGACGTAGTACCACCACATATCGTCGTCGACGTGGTGGTGCGGGTAGTTGTCCCAGGTCTCAGAGATGTCCCACAGCCATGGCTTGGAATACATCATCTTCACCCCGTACACCGTCAGCGACGTGTGGCACAGAAGATTAAAGCCACACTCAATGAACTTTTCGTAGACGGTTGTCTTGGCGAGGGCTCGCCGCCTCCTCAACCAACGTTCGGCCTGACGAGTCGACACGTCAGCCATGTCAGACGCCTCCTTTAGAGCCTCCTTTGGTGGCATGTGTCCATGGCGGAGGTACAACGCTTCCATGACTTTAGAAGGCACGGGAGGGTGGGGGCGGTTGTTGGGAATGCCTGCAAGACGAGCCAGAGGGTCCAGTAAGAAGGGCACGACAATGAAGTTTTTCAGTAGTAGCAGCATCACACCCAGGAAAAGTGGATACACGCAAACATCATGGAAGTTGGGGTAGCGCAGGTCATCTGTGTCCACCAGGTCTTCCCAGCGTAGTCCTGCCGGAAGCCAGAAGTCAGGCCTCCAAAACGCTGCAGTAGCTTTATTCCACCAAACACCAATCTGCAACACAGCCACACTCAGACACAGCCCACGTCGGCCCAGGACGATACACCCAACGCCCACTGCTACCAAGCAAAGATCATTTTTTTCGAATGTATGAATAGATGTTTTTGTGTGCAAAGTATTGAATCTAGCTGTATAACACTGTACAAGATGAATGTAATGAGGAGGAAGAAAAGGAGGAGGAGACTTATAATGAAGTCTTAGTCACGCTCTTATTCCCTTCTTTAATTGGTATCGAGTTCACAAATTTCTAATCTTCAGGGACTTTGCTCAGTTCTACTTGCCGGCCGATTGAAGATCCTAGAAAGTGTCTAAAATATTTATTTTAACAGCTTTCGAGGTAAGTCGTTCCCATTGAATTATTCGTGTCGAGTTTGTTCAGATACTTTTGTACATTGTTAGCGTAGTGTGGCTATTTCCAAGGGTGTGATTACATCGGTGGAATAGAGACTCGGGGACGGACTCCGACCTCTCGACCGTAAACACAGACGCGAAAGTCTTGTTCAGGATCCCGGTCCTATGCCTGCCTGCTGCCTCCAGTTAGCACACCGCTTTCATCTGTCACGAAACCAACATTGTCTAACTTTTTTTATTTTGATACTCATGAAGCCTGCTTCTGAAATTTGACTTGCGCTATTCGTTTTCATAGTTGAGTTTATCTATCCGAATGAGAGTTCGGCAATATTTGATACCGTGTTCGAACCGTTAACGTGCTTCAACCGTGTTAATTTCATCAAAATAGAATGAATTTTCATTAAATCTATAGCCACTTTTATTTATAAGGTCGTTCAAGGTGAATCAAAGCATCCTCTCTACCCTAAGGAACTTATCTCCAAAGGTATTCCATACTTTAGCGTCTGAAGTGATATTTAGTTGGTCCGAAGCTGCTGAAATCGTTCACAGTCTTCACGGTAGTCAAGAGGAGGAGGAGGAGGAGGAGGTGAATGAAGAAAGCTATCTACATTATTATATAAACCAAAATTACGCAGGGCAAAAATACTTGACATGGCGACTTACCAGAGTGTTATTGCTGATGTAGTGTTGCATCGACGGACTCAGGAAAACGTCCACGTAGCTTTTTACGGCAGCCATTCTCTCTCTCTCTCTCTCTCTCTCTCTCTCTCTCTCTCTCTCTCTGACACCAGTGCCTCCGCTTTTTGAGCTGTTGTCTTGAAATCGTCCTTTGGTGCTTGTGCTTCAAAACCCCGAACTCCGCAGTGCTGCAGAGGCTGCCTGGAGTCCTGGGCGCTAGTCTTCGGGAGGCAGACACAGAGTGAGAGAGAGAGAAACACTTCCGTCAACCTCTTGCTTCAGGCAATCCCGTCACTGCAGCCACACACCCGGGCGAGAATCCCTCTTATCGTGTTATCAGATGCACTATCGTGGTAACTGCCCCCTTGCCGCCCCTCTCTCTCTCTCTCTCTCTCTCCAATCCTCCTTGTTATTCCCAGCTCCATAACCTCAACACATCATCCACAAGACACTCATTCCTATTTTGAATATTTTCGCATATAAACACCCGTCGGCTTTAAAGTCTGCCATTACTATCTTGTTATCTTCTTAAAACGTATGTGAATCATAGGTTGGTGTTCTTAGACAGTTCCGACTCTCACATCAACTATTTCCAAAGGCCAAAAATGAGATCAGTCGGGTTCTAATGAGTGTTTTTGTAGGTTCATGCCACAGACGAAGAGTCAAACTACCACTAGGGTCGATAAATTACCCCAGGAAATGCCCGAAACTCCTACGAAAATCTTGTCAAATATGTGTGCTGGGGCGCCGGAGTGTTTAAGAATACGGAAACCCATCCGTCAAGCCTGACCGATAACACGGCGCCCGTATCAGCTCCAGCACAAGAAAATCCGTTACAAATGAAACAGTTGCTTTGAATCTAGTTGTCTGTACCACAAACTCTCTCTCTCTCTCTCTCTCTCTCTCTCTCTCTCTCTCTCTTACACCCACACCTACTCACTCACCCACACCCACACATGTATTCCATCATAGTCCCGTAAATGCTAATAATAAATATTTCGGCCTGTCTTGATTTATCCTACAATTTCTGGTACTGCCATTGGTACTTCGGGTGTCCACCTGTAATCAGTTCTTCCTCAAAACACCACTCACTCGATCACATACATTACATAATTCCTTCACCTAAAACTCCACTTAGCATCACGTATATCACATACTAATGGATGCGCTAGTGCGACAGAGTGGACGCAGACAAGTAATGACTCCCCATCAACGTTGCCAGATTGCCGTACTCACCGCTTGTATTTCCCGACCCAAAACTGTCTTCTGGGCTACAATAACGAAACTCATTTATAGTTATCGTTAAGAGTTAGATCCTGATGTTTATTGGCAATAGTTAGGCGTCAGAAACTGGAAAATATTATGCTCTGAGTACGATAATCAGGCAGCGGTGCTCCCCATGGTGACCCCGTGTTACCACTGATGTAAGGCCGCTGGTGGAGCCACGGGGCCTGACAGACATTTCCTCACTAGGCCACCGACCGTGCTCATTAAATTAGTTATTTCACAATGGGCAGTCGATAAATTCGGCTTAGGGGGCATAAAAGGCGGGAGTGGAACAGCCTTTCCTGTGTATGCGCGGCACCTTACTTGTCCCTCCTCTCCTACCAGGCCAATCGTGATGCTACTTAAAACATTTAGATTTTCTTATTTTTATGCTTTCTTTACTCGTCTTTTCTTTGATTTCACAAACATTTCTAATCAGCATGCTCGATTGATAAGTACGCCTCGTGTCCTCCGTGGTGAAGTGGTCAGTACGTCTAGCTACGCATCTGCCTGCTGGACTCGATTCCGGCCCAGGGCACTCGGCGCGCAGCTCACGAAGCTGTTTATTCTCCCTTTTGGGTTGGCCAGTGAATGGATACCTGGGGAAAACAGGGGAAGGTAAAATGGTGGTAACCCGGATGCCACACCTGCCCTGCCACGAGGTAATGGGTTCTTACTTTATCCACGACAGGCCGCGCCGAGAAGGCATGGTCAAAAGTACTGGATTGAGGTCAGGTGAAGCGATTTATTTACCATTTCCTCAGGCTCAAGGGATAATGGGACGAGCATAAACACCGAAGCCATGCACGCACAGCTTATAATTTATGCCCCACACTTAACTTTACGCTCCCTGAGTCCCTGGCAAGGACATACTACGCCAATCTATATAAATATTGTTGTAGATATTAATCTCGACGTAGAGAGCCCTGCGAGATAAAAATTAACCTCGGAACACCTCATTATCCTGATAAGAAAATCCATCTTCAAAAATGAAAAACAATCTAAGAGGAACAAAAATCAACCGCAAAAAGAAAATAAAACTTTTGAAATGAAACAAAGTCAGAAATATTTGATGGTGAATAGTGTGAGTAGTCTGACTTTCCAAATAACCTTAATGCCGAACTATCTCAACTCACACAGCATCAATCAATTTAAAAGCCAGAGAGAACAAGGAAAATTCCCGAGAAATTCATTATAACGAAGGAAATTCCTGAGGCTGACCAGTCATCGCTGAGGACATCCTGGACGAGTTATCACCGAGACTTCCTGACGACCAAGAGGATGAATCACAACAGTAATGAAACACAAACCTACTTCCTTTCCTCCCTCATATTTCAATCCATCAGTACCGACGGGCTTCCAGAGGCTGAAGAGACTGAGTCAAATGAAAGAGGAAGCACACACAAAAAAAAAAATAATTACTTCCTTTTATTGCAGTCATATTCATCGATCATTCAATCAACCAACAGCGAACTCGCACCACAGAGCATAAACATGACATGGGATTGTTCGATGACGGAGGATCGTGTAAAATTATAATTATATATGTTATGAACCACATATTTCTTTCCTACCATGTTTTTTTTTTACGTGTACGCCTATAGCGCCGGTATAGGCTTCCTTGAGGGGCCTGGATGGTAGACGGCCCCAGCCCGTCATGGCGCAGCCAAGTGTTTATAGTGGCGCCATCTTCTCTTGGGGCTCATATCTTTATCCATTAGCATCGTATAGGATTTCCTAGCGCTAAATAACTTGAGTAACAGCAACAATGAGCCACAAGGTTTCCCTTTATTCCTCGTATTTCAATTCGTCACCACAAAGGACCTTGACACCTGCGCGTTACAATCATAATCACAGACAATAAAATTTAATCACATTCCCTTTACACCTCATAAAATTTATCACCCGGCATGTAATTCAACACGAGCACTTTAACGTCAGCACATGGAAACGGGGCGTAGGCTACACGGACGGAGAAGTGAGCATGCGAAGGGGGCGTTGATGGGGGGGTGGGGGAAGGGGCGTAGTGTGGGTCCAATATGCGCCGTGAGAGTGGTGGGTGGGGTGTAGTAGGAGGCAGGAGGGGAGGGGGTTGTGTATGCGAAGGGGCGTTGATGGGGGGAGTGCTGGTGAAAAAAGGAAATGAAGTGGTGGTTGAGTGTTAGGGGTTACACAGTCGGGGGGGGAGGAGATAGAAGTCGTGTCACAGGTTGAGTGCTGATAAGCTATCAGTGACATCATTCGTTCCAGTTCCCCCGTCAGACCATCACGCCATCTCTCTCTCTCTCTCTCTCTCTCTCTCTCTCTCTCTCTCTCTCTCTCTCTCTCTCTCTCTCTCTCTCTCTCTCTCTCTCTCTCTCTCTCTCTCTCGAGTGGGTGTGTGTGTGTGTGTGTGTGTTAGAGAGAGAGA
This sequence comes from Eriocheir sinensis, assembly GCF_024679095.1. Lineage (NCBI taxonomy): Eukaryota > Metazoa > Arthropoda > Malacostraca > Decapoda > Varunidae > Eriocheir > Eriocheir sinensis. Next base: position 9,701,121 of record NC_066554.1, read on the forward strand.
GAGAGATCATGCGCCGGACTTTCGATCGCCGACCACTCTCCTCCACAAATGAAGTATATGAACCTCAAGGGACGGATCTCTGGCTATGGCTGGAGCCTCGCATCACACCCGCACCCACCGGGCAGCATACTCGCCAGCTGAACCGTTGTACCACACGACTTCGACTGGCGGGAACGGTCGCGCGATAAGATTTTAAGAGGGTAACACAATAAATTTGACACAAGCGCATCTCTCTCTCTCTCTCTCTCTCTCTCTCTCTCTCTCTCTCTCTCTCTCTCTCTCTCTCTCCTATTATAGCAGTTCTAGTTGTAGTAGTAGCCTAGTTGTAGTATAGTAGTAGCAGTAGTAGTAGCAGTAGTAGTAGCAGTAGTAGTAGTATAGTAGTAGCAGTAGTAGTAGTATAGTAGTAGCAGTAGTAATAGTAGTAATAATAGTAGTAGTAGTAGTAGTAAAGACTCTCCTATTAGAGAAGTAGTATAAGTAACAGTAGTAGTTGAAGCAGTATTATTATTATCATTGTCATGACCAATACAAGTTTAATGTTACTCAGCACCAGAATCGAACCAATCCGTTGGCACCACTGTCTGCTTCACCCGTAGTAGTAGTGGTGGCAGAAACAGGAGCAGCAGAGATAGAAAGATAGATACAGAGAGAGAGAGAGAGAGAGAGAGAGAGAGAGAGAGAGAGAGAGAGAGAGAGAGATTGATTGATTGATAGTTTATTGTTGCAGGTAAACAACAAGGGAGAAGGGAGGAACATGCCATCCCAACCCCCAGGCAGGACAGAGTGTGATTATACAACTATTAATACATGTGTAGGTAGCACCATGAAATTAAAAAGATACAATGGTAGGAAGGAAAGCACAACAAGGGAGGGGGCAGTACCTCCCCCTGGACAATAAGACAATAAAATGTGGGGACGGAGAAGAGAGAGAGATACAGTTGGCGAATATGCCCCGGGTGAAGCGGGACACCACCCCCGAGTGATACCCGGTACCCAATCACTGCTGGGTAGAACGGGGGAACGGATTGAAGAAGACTGCCCATCCTCAAGGAATCGAACGTGGGACCTCTCAGTTGCGAGGCGAGCGTGCTAACAACTGCACTGTGTGTGTGTGTGTGTGTGTACCATTCACTAAAGTTCTGATCACATGCTATAGTCTGTTCGGAGCATGAAGTCGGTTCAAGGTGTGGCAGATTCCAGAATTCCCATGAGTGCAGCGTTGCCAGTTCGACCGCCAATTATCAGATTAGCACTCTCTCCCGGCCTACCCACCCACAACCCACCTGTTTATCTCTCTCTCTCTCCCTCTCTCTCCCTCTCGACCCGAGGGAGGGACCTAGGGGGACACACCAACCACCACCACTACCAACACCACAACGTGGCAACATGGGAAAAAATCGCTGCCACATGTCATAGAATTTATACAAATCCTTGTTATAATCCTAAACATCGACACTCATTGTACTATGTAGCTTCCTTTACTATATACAGAATATATAAAATATCGCTTTCAAATAGCACATGGATGGGAAATAAGAGAGAGACGCATGTACGAACGCTGATTTGGCAACATGGGTAGAGGTAAACGACGATACCAGCTCCACCCTGAACGGACTTCATGCTCTGAACACTTGTAATCGTCAGCCAGTACCCTTCCAGAAAGAACTTGCGGGTACGGCTGGGCCCTCACGCAGCACGCACACCATTCCTTTTGCTGAAGTATACATGTGGTTATATGTGTGTGTGTGTGTGTGTGTGTGTGTGTGTGTGTGTGTGTGTGTGTGTAAGGCGGCGGAAATCATAGATGAGCGGTTGTGTTACCGTGGGGAGGAAGGAGGAAAACACACACACAACAACTCACCTGAAAGGCTCCTCCATCCTAAAGTCTCGAGTCGAGCACTGTGGCCTGAAGGAAAAACAAAATAAAATAAATAAATACCGAAGTTAATAAATGCATGAATAAACAAACAAACATACACACGAATCAAACAAGTAAACACGAAAATCAATGACACATAGAAAGCAAATAGTGAAAGAACCGATACGCGCGGAACCGTCTGGATGGCTGGCGGCGGTGATGAAAAAAGTGGCAGAAAACGTGGATATCGATTGAATACCTGAGTGTGCCGCATACCTCTCTACGCTAACAACAAACGTAACGCCTGCCGCGACAAAGGAAGGAACACGCGAGGGGTATAATCGAATGTATGCTACTTGGGTGAGGATAACGGGTGGGGGAAGGCGTGGGGGAAGGGGGAGAGAGAGGGGGAGGGAGCCGATGGGTGAATGCGTGGGTGTACCGGTGGATGAAGGGATGTGTTGGAAGGGTGGCAGGAACGGGTGGGTACAGGTGTGAGTGAAGGGTGTTTGGAAGGAGAGGAAAACAGGTGGATTTAGGTGGGTGTACCAGCGGGTGAACATGGGGATTGGAGGAGCAGGAAGCGGATGGGTGTAGATGTAGGTGTAACAGTGGGTGAGGAGCGTATTGGAAGGGGACGCTAGGGTAAGGAAGGATGCGGGGGTGAAGGTTTAATTATGGTCAAGATGGGCACTATAGTCCGACACATCAAAAGTGGCGGCTCTGACGTAGACAGCCCTCTATACACTGTTGCCACGTCTTCAACTGACATTTGTATTCACTCACAAATAGAGAATCATTCATAAAAAACACATCTATTTTTGTAAGAGAGAGAGAGAGAGAGAGGGAAGGGTGTGAAGGGCCCAGTTCGGGAGGTGAGTTGGAGATGTGACACACTGTATGGGGAGCTACCTACGTCAGTGGCGTCACTTGAGATGTGTCGGACTATAACTGTTCTAATATCAAATATTCTTGTGACTGTGTAGCTGCTGGAGCGGAAATATAAATCAATTAACAAACATTTGGAAAGGCCACAGATTGAAAGTGACGACGACATTGACATGCAGCATTAACAAAGGCGAGGAGAGCGAGGGCGACGCACTGCTCGCATGAGTCAGAGTGTCTGATAAAGTCAGTGAGAGACACCAGTCCTGATCGATATACTGACTTGGTCGGCGTCACCCGATAGTCGGACTGTCGGCACCTTCATGTGCATGCCGTCACCCGACAAAGGTCCATGGTCCCTCCACGGAGGAACAAAATCATTAAACACTAACTATTAACGAAGAGCATACCCCAGGGAGCGTTTTGCTGCACTCACTCGCCGCTTCCACCCCCGACAGTCCCTCGAGTCCCTCTGGTCCCTCTGAGCAAGCCCCCACGCAGTTACCCTTCCCCTCTCAGCCATTCTTGACAAAACCGATTAAATTGCCCCATCCATGATTTACGTGGGTGTCTCCTTGGTCTCCTCCCCTCAACAACAAACAGCAAACAACAAAATCAGTCCACTTCTCTCCCTCCCTCCCGTACCCCTTTCCGACATTCCATGCACGCCTCCCCTCCCCGTCCCACGCATGTCTTCGAACAATCACACATCACCTCTTCCTTACCCACCATAACAATAATGTCTTCCATCTATCTTCTACCACTCCTTCATTCCTCTCCTTTCCCACCCAGCTGCCCTGCCCTTGCTTTTCCCTGTACCCTGCACCCTACACGTCCACCCGGCGGTGCACGCGGACCCGTAACACCCCGCAGAACAATATCGATGAGGTGGATGCACGATACATTGTAATAATTCAAAGGTGAATAACCAGTAGACTGAGTGCCAGGGAGCAGAGTGGATCAGGGACGCAAGGAAGAAGAGAAGGGAATACAAGTGTGATGGTATGTAATTGAACGATTATATATCTAAATAGGCTGAAGCATTTCGAATTTAGGGATACTAAATGTAAACAAGGAATGTAATAATGTTTTATTGAGAAAGAATTATGCGCGCGCACACACACACACACACACACACACACGTATATAAATATATTCATGCATGTGGAGAGAGACAGAGAGAGAGAGAGAGAGAGAGAGAGAGAGAGAGAGAGAGATTTACATAGATGTTCAGACCACACAGACCACATGGTCCAGATAGGGTGGTCTGTCTTTAAACCTAAGTGAAATTTACCAAGTGACCACCAATACGTTGGATTCTTGCCATAGCGAATATTAAGATGGAGGAACTGGATGTAGAATTCGTCTTTTTAATTAATCAATCGTGTTGCAATGAACCATTGAAGGTGGAAGCTTAATTCATTATCGTGCAACAATGTTGGTGAAAAAAAATAATTTGGTGCAGTCTGAAATTTTTCTTTTTTACACTTATGTTTCGTACATTTATTTCTCGTTCGTAACATGTCATCTATCACAAACAATTTGAATTTATCTACATTTGCAAAGCCATGAGGAATTTTGGACCATTCAGTTACTTTCCCTCGGAGGCGACGTTTCTCAGAAAGTAATATGTAAATGATAATAATAAGGATAATGATAATGATAATAATAATAATAATAATAATAATAATAATAATAATAATAATAATAATAATAATAATAATAATAATAGTAATAATAATAGTAATAATAATAATAATAATAATAATAATAATAATAATAATAATAATAATAATAATAATAATAATAATAATAAGTTTTATTTCCCTCTAAGGTACTATATGAAAAACAGGAAAACAGAAAAAAAAACATGAAAAAATATAATAGGCTACTGCGTATTATCAAAATTGACATTGGTACAAAATATTTAAATAACTTCAATCGTATCTACACATTTACATGCCTTATACATCTGTGCACTCTTTATGCACACAAAAGGCCCAGTCTGTCACGCCGTATAGATTCCCACACATAGGCAGAGCTGTCTGATGGAGGTGATGACAGAGTTTTCAGATTGCTCCATCCTATTCTTCATGCTGTGCACGGCATGCTGGCGCAACACAGCAGACAGTTCATCCCGTGCCCGGAGAAAGCCAGGGATGAGCTGGTCCACCTGAGTAGCCCACGAAGCCCCTTAAGGATGTCATTATAACAGACCTTGAGACGGTTCGGGTAGGCAGCCCTGCTCCGCGACTATGGCTGCAGCAGAGAGTAGCGGTGGCTCCTGAATAACTCCATTCTGACGGCAGAAGGAGAATCGCCTCAGCAGCGTGTTGCCAGTGACTGAGTTTGTTGGTCTGTTTCTTGATGTCACCATCATGTCATTTCCAGATTGGTGTCATGGCCCAAGTATGTGAATCTATCCACAAAGTAAGCGCACCCCCAGTGAGCCGTGATGGTGTCAGGTAGTTCACCTTAGAGTGTACTGGTTGCACTACCATGGATGCACTCTGTCTCATTGGTGTTATGGACAATATCGGGACTACAGCACACACCTCGGTCCTGCAGAGCCTCCACTATAGGCAGTAGAAACTCATCAATATAACTCAGTGAGTTGACGCAATTATCATGCAAGTGACAGTCACTTCCTGTGCCACGAAGGGCGGCACTAATATCCTCTGTGCAGGCATCATACGGGTGAAGAGGTAAGATCCTTCCCTGTCGAATACCACTGGCTGACCTTATTGGAGAATAGTCCGAGCCCCCCATTTTACAGTCATTTCCTGGGTAGTGTACCAGTACATCAAAAGCTTGACAATGTACCCAAGTGTTCCCCTTACGACAAGTTTATTGAACAGACTCCAGTTCTTCGCCCTGTCAAATGCCTTGCTGCCATCAAGGAAGCAAAGATAGATAGGTGAGCCCCTGGGTGTGTAGTGCTGCCTTTCCAAGTAAAGTTTGTTAGGCAAGGAAGATAACATCTTTGGTGCTCTACGTTGAACAACTTCCAGTTTAGCTGTTTCTTTCGTAAGGTGGAAAAACCAAAATTGTACCACAGATTCCATGTGAGTTTTCGACACACACACACACACACACACACACACACAACATTAAACTGATCTGACAGATTAAAGCGACGGAGGACCACGTGTCGCGTGACCCTGGGGAGCTATAAGGCGAGGCAAAGAGAGCACCACCGCGTCCTGCTCCTCGACGTGAACGCGGCGAGGAAGGAAGCAGCGAGCAAAAACAGTGTTAAGAATCGTGAAGGTTAGATCCAGTGCCATGATGCACATCAAGACAATTACCATCTGATATAAATTTGTTCTCTAAAAGTCTATTTCTTATATTTTTCTACATAATTACTTTTGCTCTATTTGAAAATGTGTTTGTTCGGAGTTATGACATCATCAGACAATGAAAGTGAACACAGCCAAGAGTTTGAGCTCTGTCCTTAACCTTCGAGACTCAATATGAGTGAAAGAAGCCTGTATCACCTCCTTCCATCCATCCACCATGTCTTACAGACGAGCTTCAGGACGCTGTAGAGTTATAGACACAAGTTCGTTTTGAGGCAACTACGTGCGTACAGCGCTAACCAGACAGTGAGGATGTTTCACTCTGTTCTCAGTCGTCGTCTCAGGCAGCATTCAGGCTTAACACCAGTGGTTTGGAGCTACAAATCTGAAGAACTAGTAGTTTTATAAACTCATTTAGTTGGCATCGTAACAAGAAGCAAGTCTGTTCCTAGTACATTTTTTTATCACTTCGTAACACAGTAAGTTCCAAGCTTTCCGTCCTCAGTGAATTACTGCTTGGTCACTACACCATCTGCGGCCGGTGGAAGATGCCGCCAGCCTCTGCCCCACGCCCGGCCAAACGTGATGCGGCTCTCCGGGAGTAGGGCAGTGGTGCGACACTAACAGCACCGAGCAAGGGTTAGGAAAGAAAGTCACTGGAATGTTTTGCACTCGGAAATTGGGAACCTTGCCGCCGCGCAGGTGGGCTGCAACAGTATGGTAGATACAGACACATGGGGCTAGTCTTGCTTGGCACGGCGGCTTAGCAGATGCTTTGTACTTCGGAAAGACGAACGAACATTTATTCACTTAAACTCATTGATAAACAAAGTAACAGAAAACAAATAAATTACAAAGGAGCTGAGCTATTTGGCAAGCTAATTACCAGAGATGACGACCTACCCCCGACATGGGGCGACGCCACGACGGAACTGTAAATGCTACGATGGCTACTATCATCAATCAGAGGCCGCCGGATATTATCAAAGATTGTGCACGCAATGATATGCTTAGTCTATAGAGGCCTTGGGTTGAACGCTACTTTGATATGAGAAAGTGTTGGCGACTCATGCATTGGGATAAAACTCTGAAGCAGATGCAGGAGCCACAGCTCGCCACGGAGGCTCTGAACAAGTAGGAGAGAAGAGCTGGCGAAAAAGATAGGCGTGGGAAGTGCCGCGTCAGCCTACGCCTCCTTCTTAGCGGCATCGGCCTCGTCCTCGTCTGAAGCATCAGAAGAGGAGCGAACGTCAGAGATTTCTTTATAAATCAACATACGCACCACAATCCTGAGAATAAGGTACGTCCACATAATGTGGATAAACAATAAGAGTAGCAGAAGTCCGTTAAAGATGTAGTAGACGGGGTACCACATCTGCAGAATCACATGAGCGCGAAAGAGCGTGGTCCTCATTATCCAGAATGGGTACAGACCAACACGCGTACTCAGCCATAGAAGCAGGAACACCAGGAAGAAGCCATCCATGCCCCGGTTAAACCCGCACAGCTTGCAGATCTTGGCTACCAGCATTGGGATGTCGCCACACTCGTGAACAATTAGCACTAGCGTTCCGATGCGCACGAAGTTCACAGCCCACGAGAAGGAGATGAGAAGAATAGTGAGCAGATGGTGCACGAAGAGCTGATTTGAGTCTTTGCGGCGGTATTCAAAGAAGTGCGTTATGGTCATGCACCAATAATACCCCAGCGACACCATATAGTAGACCCACACACAGTCGTCCACGCTGTGCTCAGGGAAACCAATAAAGCAGTAATCGATGTCCCACAGCCACGTCTTGTCCCACAGCACATAGAGCCCCAGAATCGAGTACGAGATGTAGTAAGTAGTTTCCCAAGCAAGGTTACAGAACTTGGTTCGAGGAGAAGTCCTAATGGTGGCAACACGCTGCCGTAGCCACCTCTCAACCTGGCGCTCCTCCCATCCCATAGCCGAGGCGGCATTAGTAAGAGCTTCTGGAGAGGGGCGCGTGCGGTACTGCTTGAAGACTGCCTCCAGGACATTATCATGGGGAGGAGGACGGGGCCGAGAATTCTTGATCCCTATCGCCCGAGCGAGTGGGTAGAATAAAAAGGGATTAAGTATGAGGTAGCGGAGGATGACGAAGGCGACAGCGATGGCGAAGGGGTAGGTCCAGATGTCCAAGAACTTGGGGAAGTTGAAGTGAGTAGAGTGGGTGAGATAATACCAAGTGTAGCCAGGGGGCAGCCACACATCCTCGTTCCAGAACCACGCCATCAGCCCCGACATCCTACAGAAGAGCAGCACCCCGATTACCACGGACCCAACTCTCTCCCCGCCCCTACCCACCTCCCTCAGATTCACCATCACTCAACTTTACACACACACACACACACACACACACACACACATACACACACACATATACGTATATATATATATATATATATATATATATATATATATATATATATATATATATATATATATATATATATATATATACACACACACATACAAACCCAAACACACACACACACACACACACACACACACACACACACACACACACACGGTTCCTCCATACAGCAACTACGTAAAAGAACACACACACACACACACACACACACACACACACACACGGTTCCTGCATACTGCAACGACGTAAATGCACACACACACACACACACACACACACACACACACACACACACACAAACATACAAACAGTTCCTATATACAACAACTAGGTACACTCTCTCTCTCTCTCTCTCTCTCTCTCTCTCTCTCTCTCTCTCTCTCTCTCTCTCTCTCTCTCTCTCTCTCTCTCTCTCTCTCTCTCACACACACACACACACACACACACACACACACACACACACATACACAAGCTTGTTCAGATAACCAAGTGATGAAGCAGACGCCACAAGCAGAGACATGACAAGGGCAGGATGCTAGAGGAGAGCCACTTTTAATGTGAAGTACAAAAAGAAGACAGTGGAATAACAGAGCTTAAGATGCAGAAATCAGAAATAGCGGTGCTTTAGATTTAAGAAATAGAAAAACGGGCAAGCGGAAATATTAAAATGTGGGTTCAGGCAGAGGCTTGTGGGTTAGAATGGTGTAGAGACTAATATTGAGGAGCGCGTCATGTACCGTCTTGACAGTGCGTGAAAGCAGCTTGTACAGGTGAATGAAGCTTTAAACGTTTACTGAATGAAAAACGTTCTTTGCTTTGAAATTGGATTTTCCTCAACCATTTCTTAATTACGACTGTCAACAATAAATAATAATAATGTTAATAATAATAATAATAATAATAATAATAATAATAATAATAATAATAATAATAATAATAATAATAATAATAATAATAATAATAATAATAATAATAATAATAATAATAATAATAATAATAATAATAATAATGATAATAATGATAATTAAAATGACAGGAATAAGGGTCAGGAAGGCGATAATGTCAAACAGGAATGGAATGAAAGTTGCGCAAAAGTTTCTGAGTAAAGCAAAACTTGCAGACACTTTTAATTATTTAAGAAATTAATAAACCAGATCAATAAAAAATGACGGAACCGCAAATCGCCGTTGTACTATACGTATACCGCTGGAATTAATGATACATGTGACATCAATACGGAAACAGTTGGTACACTTTTCCTGAGAAATCGAATACTGCATGCGTACTCGATATTTCAGTCCCCGCTGAGTGGTGTGCGGGAGCTTGTAACACAGGACAGCGTAGCACCAAGGTCTGGATTATATCGACGTTGTGTAACACGAGGCGCACTGAGTAACTCCCGCTACCGCTGCTACCACCACAAGGCACTGGACATAAACCTGGTGCTGGCGCTAGCCACCCGCTGCTGGTTCGCGTCCACGTGATATCCAAGCAACCATGTGGCGCGCGCAGGGGAGGGGCCGAGGGGGCCGGGGTGAAGTTGAGAGTGGAGTACAGTACTCTGCCTCCTTTTGACGGCCTTACTGCTTCGCCACCTCCCAACCAATATTTTTAGTTAAGGGCGAGTGGCAGACACGATCGGACAAAGCTTCCACGCCACGACAGCCAGTAACAAAGTACTTGAGACATTCTGCGTGCTTGGTTCTTACTCGTGGCGCATAATGCTGCTCATCATGATTGCAAGTACTACAGGAAGGTAACGCAAGAAAATTATAATACCTATCCTTATCCCGGACGGAATAAATGGAACAAGATAACGCACAACCATTGTGTGGGTGCATGGTTTCTTTACTGCCTATCTTTCCGTTTGGAAATAAATAAAAGGCGTATATAAATGGCCTCACGTCAATAATTCAGAAAAAAATTAATGACAAGTTTTTAACCATTATGAGAGTGCGAGTTTGTGGTGAAAGGGAGACCGTGTGATATCTTATCTCAATCGTTATCGTTGTGTACAGCCCACGGACACCCACCTCTGTTTTACGGTCCTGAACGTGTGTTGTAACCCAATTATGAAGGTAGGAAACCCAAGCAGTGGAAAAGGAGACAATTATTAGTGTTAGCTTCTCTCTCTCTCTCTCTCTCTCTCTCTCTCTCTCTCTCTCTCTCTCTCTCTGCAAAGGCACTGACAGTCACATTTCCACCCATACTAATCAGCTCAACACACACCCCAAACTAGGAACACACGGCGCCTTACTGGTGGTCGGGCGGGCTCGGTGCAGGCGAGGACACCTGGTCTACACCTTCCAAAGTGGTAGGGGCGCACTGCTGTCCTGAGACGGAGCGGGCGCTGGACCGTCTACCGCAGCGTAGATAGCGCCCGACGCCCGGTGCACTATCACGCTCGACAAATGATAACTAATCTATGTATGGATGTTAAAAGATAAATGTTATATTAAACTTCTGCACGGCATCCTTCTCAAACGCTGATATGCCTTCTGTCACTTTTGTGGCATGCATTCACTTCGGTCATCATTTTCTTCATCTCAACCACCGATGCAGCAGGTTGGTCAACGACGAGCAGCCTCCAGGACAAGGAACGCTTCCTTCAAGTATTCATTTCACCAGTGCACATGAAGTTGTTGTACAGAAGCTATGCGGACGTTAATTATCCTCTACTCACGGTGGTGACATCCTGTGCCACTTTAGCTCAGTAAGTTCGTTTCGTGTCAAGTTGGCGAGGGGAAGATCCATCCAAGTGAGTGAAGAGTGAAATGCTCCAGCTGAATTTATGGATTCATTTTTCGTGCATCCTTATATATATATATATATATATATATATATATATATATATATATATATATATATATATATATATATATATATATATATTATATATTTCAGGGTCGCATCTCAAAACTGACTCGGCACGATCATGAGGAGCACAAAGCACGAGTTTTGAGGAATGTTGGATCACTTACGAAATCAACCCAGAATCCCTCTTGGATCAAGTAATATTTCGGGGGGGCCTTCATCCGATAAATATCTGACGGCGTGGGCTGCCTTGAACACACGCCTTTTTGAAATGTGAGTTTTAATAAAAAAAAAGATCAAACTACTTTTGCGTAACTAATATCTATAACCCACATAATTTGCTGATATTGGGGCACTTAAATAAGCATGACTCGGGTGTAAACCATCCAACACCTCACCCAAAACGGAGGCTTTAAAATAAAGCTATATATATATATATATATATATATATATATATATATATATATATATATATATATATATATTATATGTTTGCAATGCTAACTGTTATATTTAAATACATATAGATTTCAAGTATATAAAGGTCGCTTACAACAACAACAACGACGACGACAACAACAACAAGAAAGCGAGCGAGCGAGAGCACACACACACACACACACACACACACACACACACACACACACACACACACGCACACAACAACAACGACGACGACAACAACAACAAGAAAGCGAGCGAGCGAGAGAGCGCCCACACACACACACACACACACACACACACGTGAATACCATCTAGTTATCAATAAGTTATTGGAATCGAAGAGACCAGGCAACAGCTTGCGAGCAGCAAAGAAATCTTTTTTTTTCCTAATTGTGGATTTTATACAGAAGGAAAATTTATTGGGAGGGTGAGATGTGACCCAAAAATTACTGCCTTGGCTAAAAAAAAAAAAAGGCTTGTTGTTCTGCGACATGTTAAGCATCAGCAACTGGAATTTAACCGATTTATAATACTGGATAGGGAGTAGGGTCACGGGACCAATGTTTGGGACTTAATGGAGTCACATGCAGGGTTCAGGGTGGCTGCATAGGGTGATGAGTCCGCAAGGGCGCTTATGTTTGCAAAACGGAGTGCAGCGAGTACGTTGGCGGCAAAATGCTTGCCAGCATTGTGAACCCGGAAATGTCGAGTACCCCAAAGTTTTAAGTTTGAAATGAACAGTATGGGTCGTCAGCACTTAGAAATTGCCGGATGCTAACTTTCACATGTTGGGCAATTAGCACAACTAGCAAAATTAGCCTTAATTAGCATAATCGCCTGTGACCATATTTCAACGACTAGTAGGCCAATTTTGAAGAAGTTTCAGTTAATTTAGAAGTCTTAGAGGATTCTGAATTGACTGGATGGACAGATGACTTATATATTTTAAATGATTGAAATAATTTCAACTCGGCTTTAAACTGCACTATACTTATGAACACACTAATCAAAACATAAGTATTTGAAATCATTGAAAATAAAATCATTTATTCACAAATTAAAACACAAGTATACCCAAAATTATCAGAGCTGAAAAATAGGTAGGCTACATCAACAAAGAGCGTCTTGCACTTCTAATACTCTGCACTGTTATAAAGTATAATCTCATCATAAAACTCATCCTCATCGTTTTCGTCTTCTTCTCGTGACTCAGCATTGTTGTCATATTGTTCTTGCTGTGAGTGTGTGAGTGAATTGCAACATGTACTATTATAGCCTTTGCAGAAGCAGTAGCTGGTACAGGCAGGCCTGCAGCTACGCAGCTGCACTTCGCTGTTAAACAGGCTTTGACCGAGCTTTGCAGCGACAGCTGATCATTTCCAACACGGCAGAAGGAGCAACGGGGTTTGCATCGAGGATGGGCATGATGACTTCCTCTCCCTCCTTCTCGCCTTTATTCTTGCTCCATCCAAACTCTGTGATGTCCACGGCTGGTGGGTTAGGGCAGTTTGCTGCTTTCCAAAGCAGCACCTGTAGATGGGCACGCCGTTCATGGAGGAAAGCGTTGCGCTATGTAGGAGGCAGTGTCTTCAGTGCTGGGGGGGTTTTGCGCTTTCGGTAGATGTCATCGTTGAGAGATGCCGACTCCCTTTGGTTGTAGAGAGCCAAGAAGAACCTACTCACGGCCTCTGTAATCTGTAAATCAGTAGCTCCCTGCTCTCCGATGAAGTGAAGCAGGTCGCCAGGTACTTCGATCCCTCATGGCCTTGATTGCGGACACCTTCCCTTTCCCGGCAGGATAGGAGGTAGTGTCGCATCCAGAGAGAGTGTGCATAGCCAGGATGGATGCTCACCGAGATTCTCTACTGTCGAATTGATATTGAGAATAGTGCCATCCCATCTCTCCATCTGCAGGTGACATGTGATGCCCACCTTTCAGCACCAATAGACCATGAGGACGAAAACATCAGTGTCGTCGCTGAGAATGCGGACAGTTGTGGCTCCATGACTGGCTGCATCCAACATGTATGAGATGAGGGAGACGTCTGCCTCGTCATGAGTGACAACAGTGTCTGCTTTGTTGACCATCTTGATGTGATCTCCTATGCTGTGTGTGCACAGGAGCTCACCCAGTCTCCGTTTGTTTGTCTTGTTCTTCATCACTTTGTCGCGGCTAGGTAGAGGGGTTGTCAGTGAGAGTTGGTACTCTGTTGAGCTCTCCCCAGCTCTTCTCTGCCTCTCGTGGTCTTTGGCAGAGACTTGCTCATACCGATTGTGCTGAAAATAACTATAGTTCCTTTATATTAGTGGTCCTTATGAACTTTGTTTACTTTTGGGGTCCCTACCGTCCCTTCCTTACTTGTCACGCAGAACAGCCAAGGACTCATCGACTGAGGGTAGGTTGCTTTGTCTCCTTATATATGGTGTCTTAGGTTGTCCGTTTGTACGTTATTTGTTTAGTGTATGTTTCTTGCTTATCTTGTCAATACATAAGAAGTGTGATGTACGTACCTTCTTGGTTAATACATAGTGTTTATGTTTGTGTCCGTGTCCAACTATGTGTGTTTTGTTTGTTGCAGTGTACATCTACAGTGGAACTGTTTGAACAATAAAACCATCTGCAGTGGAACTGTTTGAACAATAAAACCATCTGCAGTGGAACTGTTTGAACAATAAAACCATCTGTAGTGGAACTGTTTGAACAATAAAACCATCTGCAGTGGAACTGTTTGAACAATAAAACCATCTGCAGTGGAACTGTTTGAACAATAAAACCATCTGCAGTGGAACTGTTTGAACAATAAAACCATCTGCAGTGGAACTGTTTGAACAATAAAACCATCTGCAGTGGAACTGTTTGAACAATAAAACCATCTGTAGTGGAACTGTTTGAACAATAAAACCATCTGTAGTGGAACTGTTTGAACAATAAAACCATAGTTCTGTGTCTACTTGGTTTACATCACCGGTCAAAGATGACAAATGTTTCGGTGATGTAGTGATTAAGCCTGCGCCCCATGCTGGCTGCGAGGTCAGCCACAGTGCCTGACGATGGCCACACCACGTGGTAGATGGGCTGCGATGCATCAACGAGTACATGTGATGGGTGGGGACGGGGGTCAATGATTCAAAGACGCTGGACGATCACAGACTTGTTACCCTTCCTGAGGCATCCACACTCATCGGTGATGGATGCAGGGACCGGGCCGAGCTCGTACTCAAAAAGGGCAGAGAGCGTCATTTCTCTCTTGCTCCCCACCACCAGCAGCCGAGCAAACAGCGCCTCAAGGTCACATATGGTCTTCCCATTGACCTTTTTTTTTTTTTTTTTTTTTTTTTTTTTTCACCACCTTATTTGAGATGGGCGCATGAAACCTCTCAGGAAGTGATGAAGAGAACTGTTTGCTCATGTCCTGTCTGATCTTCAGTGCATCTTGCACATTCACCTTTTCATCTGCCACCTGACCATTTATGATATGGTGGAGAGTCGCGGTCTCTGTGGTGAGTGGGTGGGAGTTTTCCTGTAGCACTCAGAATTTTAGCCCAGTCCTCTGCATCCAACTCTTGCTGTCCTTTACCCTCTTGTAGTCTTCTTTGTGTCTGCTTGGCTTCAATGTTTTATCCGGTGCTTCAGCATCGTCGTAAATCCATGGTTTTTACAACCCTTTTTTCTCATTAAATATTAATCGCAGGAAATTCTTATAAGAGCACTCGCAGAAAGCATTTTTATATAAGTGTATTATGTCCAAATTTCATACAGATCCTTCAAATAGTTTGCCCAAACGAAGCATTCAAATGGAACAATAAAGCAAAACAGAAATTTCAGTGCGCCAAGCCTATGTTTGCGAGGGTGAATGCTAATTGTGCTAATTGCTCAACAAATCAAAGTTAGCATCCGGCAGTTTCTAAGTGCTGGGGACCCATACTGTACATTTCTTAATAACTTAAAACGTTGGGGTACTCGACATTTCCGGGTTCACACTATTCTCTATAGTCTGGCAAGTAGACTATTAGTCTACCAGACCGTTTGTTAATTTATATTTGACTTAAAAGTGTATAAATTTTCATCTAATGAGGGTTTAATGATAATTGGGGTCAACTATGAATTCCAGTCAGATTGACTCCATTGGGGAACAGAACAGAGATCATTCATACATAGAGGTTCTGGAGTCATCGACTGTGGCGTTTGTTGCAGCTGGTGTTTCATAGCATGTGTGGTAATAGCCCGGGATCATTTATTATGGATTACTTGTTCCCTACGTTATGTCAGCTTATCCACCCACTTATTTGGACTGCCTAGATAAAACACATTTCTCAATATGTTTCCTGCCTCTAATCGCATCCTGCACTCTATTATAACTCCTCCACACCCTTTCGTAATGGCCAAGATAAAAGCAAAATTTTCTCAACACATCCCATAAGTGTTTTCCATTTAGATTGACACCATTGGGGAAGAGAACAGAGAACATTCATATACAGAGGATCTGGAGTTATCGATTCGATAGGGGCATTGATGGCAGCGGTTATGTGTTTCATCACGTGTGTGATAACAGCCTGGATCATTTATCATGGATTACTGACTCCCTGCACTCAGTCATAGCCTATGTAAGCATATCTGTCCTGCCTAGATAAAAGCATATTTCTTAATTAATACACGCTCCATCTTAACTCCTACACCCCATCTTATAATGGCCAAGTTAAAAGCAGACTTTTCTTAGCACCTTCCCTGCCTCTTGTGTTTCCGGCGCTCCATCATAACCAGGGATGAAATACAGTCGTCCCTCAAATAGTACGGGGGTTAGGGACCCAGGACCCCCATACTATTCGAAAATCCGTATAAAATTGGTGCTCCCCATAGAAACACTCCCTGGGCTGCTTTTGAGATAGGGAATCAGGACTCTCGGAACATCCCGAGTGCTCTCAAATGGGTGACACAGCAGGATGAGTTGCCAACTCGGCACGTCCGCTGGCTCCCGGCTTTGAGAGGTTGAGCTCCTTCGAGCTGTGATGACGTCATCAGCCTAAATAAACACATATAAGTGTTTCCATTGCATTTCACCTCTGTGCCACCATAACCACTGGAGCTTCCTTTTCATCTTCTGTTGTAAGGAGTCCGTCAGCCACGACAGCTAGTAACGCATGTTAAACATCGCCAGGAAGATCAACGTATGACATTTTGCTGCAAGTGAGACGCCGTTACCATAGCAACAACGAGGCTTAGTAAAAGGACGGCCTATATCTCCACTCTTGCAGCACTCTTGGAGCACGGGCAGTTAATGCGGCAAGAATTTATTTTCACTATGATAGATACAGCGAACATTGCTCTCATTCACGTGATATGCTCTCCCTACCACAACGTAACTCTTCCCAAAACGTAACTTCTCCTAAATCTGAATTCTTCTGCAAGATGACACCTTTCTCGAATGCTTTGGAGTCCTTTCTGCAGGTGTTTTGGTGGAACAGTGTTGCCACTCACGCCATGGCTACTTGGTGTGACGAGCGGGAAATTTTAAAATCCTAAAAAAAATTGTTCCATGACAATCCGTATAAAACTGAAACCGTACTATTGGAAACCGTACTATTTGAGGGACAACTGTATTCATATTCGGTGTTCATATTCGAATGCCGTATATGGGTATATTTGTACTTGAATAATTATTGATAGAAATCAAAATATTCTCATTCATATTCGAATACTAGGGAAAAGTATTTGTATTCTGCGAATAATTGTTAATTTATATTTATATCTAACAAATACTTCAAAATTTATCATCAGAAATAGCTGCCGTTGTTACTTAAAACTCTAGCCTTCTGGGCGGACGTGTAATCTTCGTATACAGTACAGATTTATGAGCTCATTTTACTGTTGCATAATTTTAGAGCAGTGCTATACTCAGTTATGTCAAGACGGTATTTTTCAATGAAAAGTGCTCATGAATGTATCCATAAATACTTTCAAGAAGTATTTGTATTTGTATTCGAATCAAAACCATTTCAGTGTATTCAAATTCGTAATCGTATTCGCTGGAATTCGAAGTATTTGTATTCGAAAACACAACTCTTGTATTCACTTCATCCCTAAATTCGTAACCAATGAGTCTTAAAAGATTAAGGAGACGATGCAGCTTAATTGCAAAACTGAGGACAGGATTCATGATCTTCATTCAAAATAGATGGCAGCATTGGGACTCAACTACAAGGTGGCTAAACATGTTTAATTTCCTTGCACAAACATTGGACTTAACGGAGGCAGTGAGGTGACATTGGATTAATCAAAGGTCGCAGCTAGCCCGCTGGTCTCTTGGGCAACATGCCACCCAGGGATACCATGATTTCTGTCTTTGTGAAAAAAAAAAGAAACTCCAACTTTGGAATTCGTCTGGATTAATTCCCTAGAGATGTCAGGTGGTATGGGGTATATCCCTATGCCGGTATACCCCTACAAGCACCGATATCACAATAGCGTTCGTAACTTTTCTGGTAAGTTTTGATGTTTTAATTGATCTGCTAAATACTCCTGTCAGAAATCACTATAAAAGTTCCCTGAATTCTCCCTCCTTCCTTCCCAGAATTAATGATTTTCATGGAATGAAAAAGTAAATTAATAACATCAAAACTCACCAGAAATAAAACAAGCTCGTCCTCACAATCCAGTAATGTGATGTAAAAAAATCAGCAGTTAAACCATCACAAATCCATAAAGAAGGTGGATATATAGTGTTGAGTGAGATTTACAAAGAAAGATATTCAGACCACAGTATAAACTCTATATGGTCCATGCCAGGTGGCCTGTTCTTAAACCTAAGTGAAATTATATCAAATCTAATAGCCACCAAGTCATTTAATCATTTAGTAGTCTGAAACAGGAAGGCTCTATCAAGAAGTAATCTTTCCCCAACATTAGCTTCCTTGCCTAAATCATAAAGTTCTCCAGTACCAGCAAATAACATGAAATTGTGAGGGAAGAGGCAAGCTGGAGTAATTATACAGTACATGTGGGAAGGAACTAAACTGACACTCAAGACAAATACCTGCCCAGCACTCCACCACCCCCCATTTCACCCGTCACTGTCATGCCTGTACCTCAGGACATGGAAAAAAGTTAGCTGGTAGACATTCTTAGGTTAAGAGAAAAAATAAAATTCAAGAGAATACACACATTTATTTTTAAAAAATCTGGGCAACAATAATATGAACAATAGTGCACATGAAGCATTTGGTTCTCACCTAACACTGTACTCACACTCATAATTCATATGTAATGAAACAATATGGTATGTATGATTGTAATCTGCACTGGGCTACACTAGGTGGTGCAGATGTGTGTTTGCATGTATGTACTTTGATACTATTTACTCCAAAATACATGCTATGTGTCTTCATTGTGATCTTTGATGTTCCAAATATGCCATCACTTCTATTTGAACTATCCTGTAGTTTCTCATCATGTTCGGAAGGAAAGGATAGAATATTACTGTAATATTAGAATAGAAAGGGACAGGGGGTTAACCTACAATATATTGCTTACATCACAGTGGTTCATAGAATACATATGCCTACATATGAAACTACACCACAAGGAACATACGTATATGTAGACCATGAACTAAGTGGCTAATACACAGGTGAATACATGATACACGGGTGGTGCAGATAGACTTAGCACCTTCTGACACTGTGTGTGTGTGTGTGTGTGTGTGTGTGTGTGTGTGTGTGTGTGTGTGTGTGTGCACGCGTGTGTGTTTGCACGTGTGTGTGTGTGTGTAATTCACCACGGCCTGATCACGTGTTGGACTCGTAATCACCAACAGGTACCCTCCCGACATGAGCAAGTGCTCTTTATCGTCGATCTATGGGTATGGCCAGGATCTCACCCCCCCCATCCCCCTTGCTCAAGTGGGGACAGTAACCACTCCTAGTCAACGGAAAGAATCTGGCCTGAGTGGGCTCAAACCACCGCCCTGTCAGACCGTGAACCCTGGCAGCGCAGCGCTCTATCAGTTGCGCCATGGAGTGGTGTGTGTGTGTGTGTGTGTGTGTGTGTATTTACCTATTTGTAGTCTACCGGGCCCGAGCTAAGCTCTAATAGTCCCGTCTCCATATCTACATTCTTCCAGCCTTTCCTTCATTTCCTTTATTAAGTTTCTTCCTATGTCCTCTCAGTCCCTGCGTTCTCACAGTTAAGAAGAGATCATCTCTATCCACCTCGTCAAACTTATTTACCAACTTATACAGTGTGATCAGATCTCCTCTCTCCCTTCTTTGTTCCAGTGTCATCAAGTCCATCTCCTTCAATCTGTCTTCATACGTCATATTCAAGAGTTCTGGGACCATTTTAGTTGCAATTCTCTGTATCCTTTCTAACTTTTTGATATCCTTCTTTTTGTAAGGCGACCATACAACTGCAGCATATTCAAGCTTTGGTCTTATCATCGATGTTATTATTTTCTTCATCATTTCTTTGTCCATAAAATGGAATATGTGTGTGTGTGTGTGTGTGTGTGTGTGTATGATCACGAGCTGGACTTCTCATCGCCAGCACGCACCCTCCTGATTATAGCAAGCTCATTATAGTCTATCTGTGGGTACTGGTAGAACCTTCACACCACACCCCATCCCCCTTCTTCAAAAGGGGACAGCAACCATTCCTTATTAGCAGAAAAATCTCGACCTGAGCGGGGCTCAAATCTCAGCCTGGCAGGCTGGAGCCTTAATCCATTGAAATATCGGAGCAGTGTGTGTGTGTGTCTGTGTGTGTGTGTGTAATTCACCACGGCCTGATCACGTGTTGGTACCCTCCCGACATGACCAAATGCTCTTTATCGTCGATCGATGGGTACTGCCAGGACCTCACACACCCCATCCCCCTTGCTCAAGGGGGGGACAGTAACCACTCCAAGTCAATGGAAAGAATCCGGACTGAGCGGGCTCGAACCGCTGCCCTGTTAGACCGTGAAGCCTGGCAGCGCACTAACCAGTTGTGCCACGAGGTGTGTGTGTGTGTGTGTGTGTGTGTGTGTGTGTGTGTGTGTGTCCAAGAGTTGGTCCACTGTCACCTGAGAAGACATTGATAATAATTTCAAAAGAATAATATATCAACTTGGTACTGTAAAAACAAACCTCTCTCCAGCTTAATAAGGCATGGATTTCCTCCTTTTTTTTTTAATAAAACCATAGCACAGCCAATTGTTTTTTCTCTTCATCCCCTCCCTTACTAAGTAACTAAATGAGTACTGTCTACTCTGTGTCTGTGTATCTCAGTATTGGAGTGACTTCTTATTGGTTGAGTCTACTGGCCTCTCATATCCCTCCCAGCCTAATTTACTAACCATAAAAATGAGAATTCTGAAACAGTTAAATGCCAAGGAAAAGAAAGCACCATAAAGGCAACCTGTCATATTTTCCCTCTCACATCAGTGACTTTTACATTACTTGTTAAATGCTGCAAATCAGAGATAAAAAAATGCCCCAAAACCTCCAAGTTATGCAACAATTCATAAAAGTTTCTTAAGTGGTTCAATTGTACAGTATTGAAAAAACATAACAAGAGAAATTATTTCCTAACAAAATCAATCATTACAGGCTCTCTCTCTCTCTCTCTCTCTCTCTCTCTCTCACAAATAATTATAAAATACTGACATGGGTCACTCCAAAATGATCAATGCTCAGTACCAACTTTCACTTGAGACACCAAGTATCTTTTCGTATTTTAAGTAAACATCAACACTCCTTCACATTCACAAAATATGTATGATACTTGAAAAGGTTTCCCTGCTGCCATTCTGACCATGCACTTTCTTACCACTTCTAAGGACCAGAATCCAAACGTTCCTATAACTAAAATCATGTCACTGATGTTATTAACAGTAAAACAAGTCCATGCAAGACTTGTCCTGTTTCTGTACAAACATAAAGGCAGATGACAAGTACACATACTAAAAATAAACTAAAAATGGACAAACAATACTTTAAAAGGTGTACTGCATTTTAACTGAACTTCATAAAATAAGATGCATATATAATAAAAATATATATTTAAATCACAATATTTCTATTAAAATCATACTAATCGAGACAAAATATCTTAATGATCACATTCAAGTCAATTATGAGATTCTGTATTGAAGAAGTTCTAATCATTTCTAAGATCACTGGAAAAACGTCTCCAAACAAGCAAAATAATGAGCCCCCAAACATACCACAATAGGTATTACATTACCTTGGTGATTTTCACAAAATATAAGAAAATGTTACTCTTAAGCCAGAGCATGTAGACAAAAGCTGTGACTGTGAACTATTCACGCTCCAGTGCATCTCAAGTTCCATGGCTAATACATTTTTCCTGGGTTCTAGTTGCATACTTTGAACTATGACAAGGCTACAAATTTTATGTCCAATTTTTTTTACAAAACTTGAGAAATGTTGTCAACCTATTTCCCATATTTGAACACATGTACTCTAACCATTCTCACAGGTATGTACTCATTATATGTCCTTGGCCTAACATAACTCAGTTCATATACAAAATATGAGACTCTAGGAAAGTTGTAGACTGAGTGATTGGCTGCATCAGTGTTTAAGGTATAAAATCTTTCTGTGCTGTAATGTTTGATATCCAATGTTAAAAAATCTGAAATTCCTTAGACAAATCGATCAGTCTTCTAGAACCTATGCTAATATAAATCTAATAGTTACCATTAGTTTATCAGATGTTTCAAATCACACAAAAAGGCCCTCTGTTCCAGTGACTATATGCCCATGAGTAAACTCACAACAAAGCCCATACCCAACACAAATTTCTACCAAATTAACCTTCAGCAAAATGTAAAGTGATGGTTAAGGAAAACTGATATAATGACGAGACCCTTTAATGAGATACCTATGAATTAAACTATTGGCCCTGTGTGACATTCTTGCCCTATCATTCAATGCTCAGTGAAAAAGAATTCAATTACTTATTTCAAATATATTTCTTATTTCATAAACAATACTAACTGGTGATACTGATAAATTTTCACACATGGAAATATGAATCTAGCACTTTCTTAAAATACTTCCACTCGAACATTAAACAAAACCTACATTAGATATCCTGAGTGTGCACCAGTACAGTGCACTATTTGTGTATCATCCCACCCAATGGCCTCCTCTGCACTCCCTTATGGACTAGCTGTATACTTTGAGTTCATAGTTTTATCACTAGTTCAATGAAAGCCACGATGAAAACAAAGTATGTAATTTTCTGCTTTACAAACTTATTTTTTATTTTTACTGAATTAGACTTAGTAAATTATCAATTATAGTCAGAGAAATTTTAATTCAACTGAATTAATCCCTTGATTTGATTAATCTGTAGCCCAATTTTTCTAAACTTTAAATGGCTGATATTTATAATCATTCAATCTAACCAATCTCTAAATATATGACTTCATTATTATATCCATCAACATGAAAAATTTCTAGTGTCCATAAATAGTTTGTTTTTTACATTTCTGTGCATGACATGCTAATTCCACATTACTGGGTAAGTATTTGCAAATAAATGTTAACTGTTTTTGTTTTCATGTACCATAGTGTAGAAATGCAAAAAAAAATTGATGATCAAATTACAACCAAAGAATCACAGCTGTGCATACTTATTTTCGAATGTGTGTTTTCCACGATTAATAACTGCAATTACCTGCTGCACTAAAAGGAGACACAAACAAGAAAAAGCTGTAAATCCAGCATTAGTCTTTCCACTAGTGTGAACAAAACATTTCCAGTCTTAACACGGTAGTAGCGGGGATTACGTTTCTTAATGGTCCCTCTAAGCGAGAAAAATGAGAAAAAAAATCATCACTCACACAAACCATTTCATAATATATATCAAAGCATTTGTGATCAATTTATGTATCATCTATTTTGGGGGGTTTAAATCATGGCACAAACTTGGCCCATCGCTGCTACCGGGTTAAAGCAGCACTTCTAGGGTAAAGTAGGGTAAGGTAAAGTTGTGGGCATACGTTAAGCTGCATATGGCCTCAGTGCTCATCACTCTCTCACTGGTCCTTGAGCCAGTGATGGGTACAGAAAAAGTGCTACCCTAGAACATAGGGCCAGTGTGACATCTGGGTTGCCACATTTCCCACATTACATTTCCCAGGTTTTCCAGGTACATATTTTTTGACCAGCTTGAACGGGAGAACCAACAAATGGGTGAGCTGGGAGCAGACTGCCCCAGGCTGGGACCGAACCCATGCCTGCAGATTCGTCGTTAGGCATGTTAACCTCTACACCACTGAGAAGCATAGGATGCTGAAGGTGTTTTTTGGAGATGTTAGGAATAAGCCAAGTATAAAGCAATGTTGGACAATGAATCTTCCTGCTTAAGGGAAGAATGACTTTCTGAAGCATAGAGCCAATTTTTTTATTGTTTTTACACACTAATGAAATCAGACTTCATTTTCTTTTCACTTCATGGTATTGTAGCAAATGTTGGTGCTGAGCAACTAGACATGACTCAGGGTTTGCTGGGCTGCTTTTACTTAAGTTCAGTGGTGCTGAAGTCAGAAAAAAGTTGATTTACAGTCTTAAGGATTTGAAAAAAAATATTGTAATAATGTAAAGTTACACTTCCCAGAAATAAAGTCATCCTATGGAGGTGGGCGGTTCCTGTCTTCCAGTTCCGAGTAAATAATACACGAGGAATAATCAGAGGAACAGTGCAACTACCTTTCAGCTACGAGCACTAAAACTAAAATGAAAAGAAATGACTAAAGCATAAGTCATGAGTTTATTTATGGGGTTTGACCTTTGCTTTCCTTTAGTATACAGTGCAAGACACTTTAAATTTCATCAGATGTTTGGACCCAATTTCTTTAGCACATACTACTTTCCAAAAGGGATCCAAATGGAAACCATGTTTCTTTTTAAGAGATTAAAAGAAAAAGAAAAAGAACATAGATAAGACTGGAGCTGCATGAAAGAATTACATAAAATGCTGTTCATGTAAGGAATAGCTTATTGAAGCTGAGAATTTTCAAGTGTTTACAAAATCAATCATGAAAGCAAAGGAACCAAACCAGCAACATGTATTTGGAGAATGCCCTCCAGTCTCAGCATGCTTCTTTAAAATATTAGTCAAAACTGTAAACTTCCTTGAGTGGGAAAATTCAATGAACACAGTAAAATGACTTACATTATTACACAAGAAATTTTCTTCATAATCAATCAATGACCAAGTGTTGATTGGTTAAACAGTTGGCCTTGCTATTAAAAAAAACTGTGCTTTGGTTATGCAGTCATGCCTGTCAAATCTTGTTTTGTATCAAAAGAACACTTGCTGAAAAAATTTGAACAGCAAATTTTGATTAAGGACAATACTACCAAGGTAAATGATTTGCTACAACTGAATGTGAATTTTTAGTATAAATACCATTAAGATACTCAAAAAGATTACAAATGGTTCATTAGTGTTTACATGAACAGAAAAGATAAAATGGCATATTGACCATAATTTGTTAAGTGTACATTGTACCCATGATCATATCTTTCATTAAGTTTCCTTTCTGGCTGATATGCTACAGCTCTAGACTATCATCAATGTTATTTCAAACCTATATTGGTGCAGTTTCACAGGTAAAATTTCTAATTTTAATCACGTAAAATTTTATCGTTCATATTATTTTTGACCGCACTGGCAATATTGGCACAACTTTTCATGAGTGTTTATGCTAGTAATTTTTTTTTTTTTTTTTACTATATGGGTGCATAGCATTATTTCAGTTGTTTCAAAACTTGCGTTATGAGAAGTGACATTTGTATTGTATCCTGTAATACCAATGCCATTTGATTTTGTCTTATTATAGCAGTTTTGGAACACTATCCACCAGGGTTGGATTAAGAGTTGTGGGGGGCCCTGAGGCCAAGTATTTTGTTGAAGGACCTACTGTATTTGCCAGCAAACAGGCCTTTTTTTTTACGAAAAAATAGAAAAAATCATCCTGGATCTTAATACGTATTACAGAACGGAGACTGAGCACCTAAGGCACGAGGTGCTTAACTAGGGAGTGGAATGAGCAGTAGTAGTACACTAAGCTCTCAAACTGTAACTAGCAATGCTCAGTACCTATAGAGAGCAATACAGGGATTGCTACATTTAATTCAAGCTACATGTTGTAGACTAAACCAAAGAACATGGTAGTAAGGTAGCAGTAGTATTTGATCCTAGTAGATACTGTATTTGCCTGAACTAAATAATATTTTCCCATGCAAAACAACTTTAAAATCACTTCAAATAAATTCAAGATGAAACAGTAGGAAAAAATATCACTCAAAATATCTCTGCAAAATAGGGGATGTCTTATGCAGGGGGTTGTCTTATAGGCCATCAAATATGGAATAGGATTTTTTTTTTTTTTTTTTTTTTTTTTTTTTTTTTTTTGCAATCCCAGGGCCCCAGCAGCCCCCTGTTTAAATATGCCCCTTCCCTCTACAGTTTAACTTAACTTCATCTTCTCTATATGATAATTGTTTGGGGGAAATTTCATATAATTCTGATATATAATCCTTCAGTTGGAAGAGACTTGTACTATGGGCACCATAAATGGAAATGTTTTTGTATTGTCTTGCATTACTTTCATTATTTTATACGAACACAATACAGTTCCATAACTTAAATCAGGTTACTCAAAGTAAAATAGAACAGTTAACCAAGAAAGTTACACTAACCATACTACTTTTTTATAATGTATAATTTTTAATGATGTATGGTCAAACCTTTTCTGATGATTATAGCCCTAAAGGACACAACAGCTACTGTTTATAACAAAGTTCTATTGAACTATGCCATATTCTACAACTGCCAATCCCCTATTAATAAACATTTACTTATCTATATGGTAGAAAGCAACATTTGGAAAAGGAAAAACTTCAACATCACACTAAATAAACAATATTCTACATACAGATGGCACCACCCTCGGCCGCCCAGAGAACTTTCAGGCTGGGTGGGTGCAGTCGATTCTAACTTGCCTGGTTTTGCTTTATTAGCCAACTAATTACAGCCTCAAGTTGGGAGGTCTAACAAAATGGTACCTATTTATGTGAAAACAATTTATACCTATCCCTGGTAAGTATCAGAGGTTATCATTGATTTCTTGGAACTGACTTTAAGCTAGATCTCATCAGAAATTAATTCTGGCACCATAGTTTTCAGTACTAGGCTGTATTTACCATGGGGGTGGAATCAGAGTTATAGTCAGTAGTTGAGGAGTCTGCTACTTTTGGCTGGAGTTGGAGTCGATAAAAACATCTCCGACTCCTCTATGTGATCAGTTCTTGTGTAAAGTACTTGTGGGCAATGCTCGGCCAGTGTTGTCACCTTGTGGGAAACTCCCAGAAATTTATGCATGAAACTAGTAGCTTCCATGGGAGATCTTGTGGGAGTTCATTTTAAGTAAGAAATTAGTGAGAATTTTTTGTGGGAATATTGAATTAAAGTGAATTTTTTGTGAGGAAATATTACATTTCATAATGTTTTGCATGAATTAACTAGTAGATCACAGAGATAAATCACAATATGATGTGATAGGAGATGTACATTACAGCACGATATATCCTGTACTGGCGAGTCTGATCCCTGTAGTATACCTGTCGCGTCTCCACTCCCGTCTCAGCACTGACCTAGGCTGCTCAGCAGAAAGGAAGTTGAAGGAATGCTCATTTCAGATAGACCACAGTCACTGACATTGCCAGTATTTAATCATTTTTTACAGGTAAGATCATTAAATATTCTGTGATTATGGCAGTTAGATGATGGAACTAATATAATGTAAAATTAACCTTACTGGCAGACTGTGATGTCCCACATTTTTATAATTCTTTGATGAATGTCGTGGAGGGGAGGGGGTGGAGTCGGAGTTGGAGTTACAACCTTAAAATTTCCTAAAGTTGGAGTTGGAATTTTTCAAATCCAACTCCATACCACTGGTATTTGCTATCTAGAATCTAGATCGAAGATGTAACACATGGTGATAAAACGGTATCTCTATATGAGACGTGCCAACTAAAAAGCGATTGATTCATGGATGTCTTAATAAATAATTTAATTATCTCTAGTCAAAATAAACTGAAAAGTATCAGTCCCAAAACTGCATCAGAAATAGACCACTGATGACAATTTTTTGTTGTTTTAGGTGTTCATTGGGGATATGCCCCAAGGGAGGAGGAAAGAACATGCTGTAACAACCTCTTGTGACAATCTATCAATCCATTCTTTGCAAGGGGCTCAGTACTCTGTCAGTGTTCACAGGAAGCACCAGTCCCACCAATGGTTGCCGTGGGAAAGACACAAACATCGGTCCTCAGACCAGCAACCCAAGACTGTACACTAAACTAGTATGGCCCCCTTATTACGACAAGATACAGCTGTTTAAGGAACACTGCCTGTAAAGATTGGCTGCAGGCAGGAAGACCATGTTTTCTTCATGCCTTTCCCAAATATTTGCTTGTGGCTAAAAAGGTAGAGCTATACAACAAGTGAGGGCAAAGCAATTGCCTACTAACAGCAATCAAGTAAAATGATATGGATTAAGGTCCGCTAAGATTAATATCAATGCCCAATCTATTCCTTCAAACATGCACAATAATAAAAGTATGATTAACGACACATTCCACAGTCTGGTGTGCAAAGGACCCTCCATTCTCTTCTCATTCTAGCTATCCAAATTTCTGTCAAGCAAACTACCATCCCTCCATTAAATCTTAGCATGATGATCTATCATGCCCACCTATTCCTCCTCCTCCTCATCCCAGAAAGATTAAAACAAATATCAACAATATTGCATAAAACTGTAGATATGAGCTTCCTACTAAGTTGCTGAAGCTTTTTTTTTTAGAAATGCTTTCACAATTGGTTAACACCACAATAACCATTAACTCTCTGGTAACCTCAAGAAAATTCCAGCTGTTTTAATTTATCTAAAAATAGAGCATACAAGGCACTTCTGCAACAATTAATGTAACTTTCATGCAATCAAAATAAGTGTTCACTGCCAGCCATACATGGATAGCTATTCACCATACATCACATTAGTGTATAATTTTAGCAAACTACATGGTAATGCAATAATTTCCTATTATGTCAAAAGTATAAATTTCGTTTTGACTAAATAAATATAATTTTACAATACAGGACCTCAGTTCCATGTACTACAATACAAATGAGATTGCAAACACCCCACCCAGAGGTCCTCCTTAACTTCATTCTAAGAATATTTTCTACATCAACTAATGATGACTAAGAGGTACGAATGCAATATTGCAGTATTTACAAGACATCTAGTATTTTCTAGGACAAAAAAATATATCTAAATTGGCCCACTGTGTGGCATACCAGCTGCTTCCTCCACATGATGTATACTGGAACTTCCAACAAAAAATGGAAGAATCGTTGAACACTACCACTGCCTGATAAACTTTACCAAATTACCCACTTCAGTGGTAAATTGTGCATATGACTTTTAAGGATAACGACAAATAGAACAACTGTAAATACATATAAACAATCACTTCTGACATACATACTCACAAATATATGCATGAATGCAGCAGATGAGAATGTACAACTACACACACACACACACACACACTAATAACCATTCAAGTGCAGTTATCTTTTGAAAGAGAGAGAGAGAGAGAGAGAATGTGGATTGTGTGTCAGTGGAGTTTCAGTCATGAGATTCCTAATTCCTAATTTTCCTTCTTGCTCTCTTCCTCCAGCGAGCAGTCTGAAGGATCTGATGAGGAGCGGTTGTCCTCTACATTGCCCTTGGTGAGTGTGTTGGCAATGATACGCAAGATTAAGTAAGTCCAATATACATGTAGTACTAGCAAAGTGCATAACAGAGAATTAAAAATATAATAAGCTGGGAACATGGGCACAATGGTGGGAGCCTCAAACAGTGTACTATTCAAGATCCACAGTGGGTATATACCAACCCGTGTCACAATCCACAAGACGGCAAAAATGGCAAACACAGCATCACAAAATGCCTTATGTCCTGAGTAGATACTCATTTTTGACAGCTGGAGGGGGATGTCAGCACAGTCATGCACTATGAGGACCAGTGTGCCAATGCGGGTCAGATTACAGGTCCAGGAGAAGGTTATGAGCGCAATAGTGACCAAGTGATGGAAGAACATCTGCCAGAAGTCTTTGCGCCGAATTTCAAAGAAATGAGTGAAAGTCATGGACCAATAGAAAGAGAGAGAGACCATGTAGTACCACCAGACATCTGAGTCTACACTGTGGTTTGGATAGTTGTACCAACAGTACTTGATGTCCCAAAGCCATGGTTTGCTGGACATCACCCATAACCCATAAATGAAGATAAAACTGTAGTAGGTGCACTGCCATGCACACTCCATGAACTTTGTGAATTTGTTGATGCGAGTATGAGCCATCCTCTGCCTCAGCCAGCGCTCCACCTGGCGTTCTGACCAGCCTAACTGGCTAGCACTGGCACTCACCTCGCCCTCAGGAACCTTGGACTTGTGGCGGGAAAACATCTGTTCCAGAACCTCATTGGGTTCTAATGGCCTTGGCTTCACATCCCTCAAGCCAACAGCCAAGGCAAGGTGAGAATACACAAATCTGTTCAGCACTAGAAATCGGAGGGCAATGGCAACAAATGCCATGACTATGGGGTATGTCCACAAGTCACTCCAGTTGGCATATTGGACTTCCTCATTGGGCACCAGGTCCTCCCAGGAGTAGGTCGGTGGCAGCCACACCCATCGGTTCCAAAACCAAGATGAAAAACTGCGCCACATCCACGCTGCCATCCTGGGGAGAGGAAACTCCATCACCAAATTTTCTTTCTTCAAGGGTATGTTAATAAGGTCATCTAGTTTAGTTGTAGAGGTTTTCTCAACACTGGCTGGCACTCATACAAGACTGGAACTCCCTTAATGTCAGAAATGAAGGCAGGACTTCTTTTCCTAGATTCATACAAAATCAACACAAACTCTTTGCCAAAACTTTGAACTTATATAAACAAAAGGACAAATTAGATCAGCAAAATAATAGGATGTTTGTATTTAAATGCATCCACCAAGATGATGAGGCAAATAAAAAGAATGATGAAGGAGATCCTAGGTCATTCATGGTGTCATTATTTTTTATATTATATAACTTCATTAGCAGTGTGCAGTATAAACTTACACTTTCCACTCTAAGTCATGTCATCACATCCATTATTGCAATGACAAAATTGATTCAATAATCAGTTGGTCACAGAATACAAGGACTCTGCCCATGTGTTACAAACTTGAAAATATTGACATCAAATATAACCTTTTTCTTAGGCACTCTTTAGTTGGTAACAATCAACTTGGCCTAAATGGAAGTGCTGATGGGGGGTACATCTCTCTTTCGGTATATCGTGTTGTTTTCCTAAATTTTTCGAGGGAATCACACAAGCAACATAATACTGCCCATCCAGTCTACTACTCACTGTTGTCAACAAACCCATAACAGAATAATTTTCTTTCGTGACAGGGAACAACTCTCTATGCTCAAACTCTGTCTAACCAAAACATAATTTTGGCAAGACCTGAAAATCTGAGGGATTTCTAAAAAATTTAGAAAGTTAATTCAAGCATTATTTTTGCGCTAAAATACTTTGAAACCAAAAAAAAAAAAAAAAAAAAAAACTTATATTAGAGAAATCCCAAATTCACGATTTAAACAAAAATTTCTAGAGAAATTTTTCAAAATGTTCAAATGCTTGATGAATAGAGGCATTTCAGTACATCTATGCCCTGGTATTTGTGAATTCAGTATTCTCAAATTTGTACATTCATGAATTTCCCCAAAATGCACAAAGGTGGCCATAAAGGAATTTTTGTGACGCCATCCCAAATATTCACGACCTGCCCACAGATGATTCGACCATTCCTAAGAAAAAATGATGTAGGTATACACCTGTCCCCTGTTATTCGCGGGGGTTAGGGGACAGTGACACAGACCTATTCGAATAGTGATTATCCGTAAATGTTTGGCATGCCGCCCCCCCCAAGAGGCTCTTGAGTCTCAACCCACAAAAAAATGCTGAGAACAGTTCAGTAGCGGATCTGGTCACATGCCCCCCCAAAAGTCAAATTTTATAATTTTAAATAACAGAATTAATAATAATAATAATAATAATAATAATAATAATAATAATAATTATTATTATTATTAATTATTATTATTATCATTATCATTATTATTGCAATGCATAACTGAATGTTGTCTACTAGTGCGCATTAAGATATGTTTTAAAGCTAAAAAGAATAAAAACGTGAAATACTCCCCAAGAACAAGTATATATTTACACTACAGATTAATCACGCTTATCGGGAGGGTACTGGACAAGGGAGAGGGAGAGGCTCAGAGACTGAGCTGCAGCTAGTCGCTATTGATGTACTAAGAAGACTATCTCTTCATAAATTATCCAGTTCTGGGCCTGGATGATTTACATGATTGTCACTAAATGCAGAATGTAGAGATCACGCTGGTCTCCTGTACCTAAAAGCTCCTTGACAAATACTGTACTTGATACATATGAGCAGTGCTCAGAAAATTATCCTGTTACAATGAAATTACAGTAATCCCTCATTTATTGCGGGGGTTAGGTTCCAGAACCCCCCCGCAATAGGCGAAAATCCGCGAAGAAGCGACCTTATATTTATTTTATTATTTATAGAATTTATATATTATATTTTATATATGTTATTTATACAAGCACGCATATCTCTGTGAATCTCCCCTCAGCCCGTGTGAACAAGGTCACCCAACCACTAGTTTCTCAAGAGATTCAAAGTCGGCTACATTTCACTATTCAAAATTCCGCATAAAATTAGTGCCCCCCCTAGAAACACTCCTGGGCTGCGTTTGAGATAGGGAATAGGGACTCTTGGAACGTTCCGAGTGCTCTCAAACGCATGACGCGGCAGCACGAGTTGCCAACTTGGCACGTCCGCTTCGCTCCCGGCTTTGAGAGGAGGAACACCTCTATGCTGTGATGACGTCATCAACAAATATGGCGGCCCAAAACAAACACATAAGTGATTCCATTGCATCAGGAAGATCAGCGTACCCCATTTTGCTGTGAGTGAGACGCCGTTACCATTGCAATGACGAGGCTTAGTAAAAGGATGGCCTTTATCTTTACTCCTGCAGCACTCTTGGAGCACTGGCATTTACTGCGGCAAAAATTTATTTTACACTATGATAGATAAAGCAAACATGCACTGCTCTCATTCACGTGGTATGCTCTCCCTACCGCAACGTAACTCATCCCGAAACGTAACTTCTCCTAAATCTGAATTCTTCTGCAAGGTGAACACCTATCTCAAACGCTTTGGATTGCTTTCAGCAGGGGTTTTGGTAAAACTGTGTTGCCACTCACGCCATGGCTACTTAGTGCGACGAGCGGGAAATTTAAAAATCGTAAAAAAATCCTTACATGACAATCCGTATAAAACCGGAACCGTACTATTTGAGGGACGACTGTATATATATTTCAAAATAACGTGTTCGTTCTCATTCACACAATTGGCGTGAAAGTGCACTTGGGCCCTAAATAACACCACACTGGCATACACACCACTGGCATGAAAGTGTGCAAAAGGGTTAACCCCTTCAACACGAGGACGTGTATACTGCGTCCTTGCGTGCCCCGTACCATATCCGAGGACGCGCATACTGCGTCCTAGCTCGCTTTAGCCAATATATGGGTTATTTTATCTCTATATTTATGCTTACATCTCAAAATTATCAACTAATTTATGTTTCTTTATGTGCACCATTTAATTCTGCATGTTTTCATATATAATACATGATGATTATGTTGAGTTTATGGCTGGAAACTTGTAATATTCAATAGCAACATTTGAAATTTGGCTCGCGCGGTGATCCCGGATACGGCACAGAGCGCTGTTTTGGCCCGGCCATAGTGAAGGGGCACTAAACTATGAGTTAATACATACCCATTTATATAATATATACGGTATATATATTTTTTGGGGGGAGAGGGTAACCTCCCAAAATTTAATGCTGATACTATAATTCCATACATTTTTTTTGTTTTGGTGTGTTATTAAAATAATTATAGTGAAAGAATTACTTAAGAATTACCTATTGTTTAAAAAAAAAAAACAGTAAATGGAAAACAACACAATAAATGGGATTTGCAGCCTCAGCCCTTCCCATGAGCCTGTGTCCACCCAGCCCTCCCCACGAGCCTGTGTCCACCCAGCCCTTCCCACGAGCCTGTGTCGACCCAGCCCTTCCCACGAGCCTGTGTCCACCCAGCCCTCCCCACGAGCCTGTGTCCACCCAGCCCTCCCCACGAGCCTGTGTCCACCCAGCCCTCCCCACGAGCCTGTGTCCACCCAGCCCTCCCCACGAGCCTGTGTCCACCCAGCCCTCCCCACGAGCTTGTGTCCACCCAGCCCTCCCCACGAGCTTGTGTCCACCCAGCCCTCCCCACGAGCTTGTGTCCACCCAGCCCTCCCCACGAGCTTGTGTCCACCCAGCCCTCCCCACGAGCCTGTGTCCACCCAGCCCTCCCCACAGGCTTGTCCACCCAGCCCTCCCCACAGCCTGTGTCCACCCAGCCCTCCCCACGAGCCTGTGTCCACCCAGCCCTCCCCACAGGCCTGTGTCCACCCAGCCCTCCCCACCAGCCTGTTTCCACCCACCCCTACCCACCAGGCCTGTGTCCACCCAGCCCTCCACACGAGCCTGTGTCCACCCAGCCCTCCCCACGAGCTTGTGTCCACCCAGCCCTCCCCACGAGCTTGTGTCCACCCAGCCCTCCCCACCTGCCTGTGTCCACCCAGCCCTCCCCACCTGCCTGTGTCCACCCAGCCCTTCCCACGAGCCTGTGTCCACCCAGCCCTCCCCACGAGCCTGTGTCCACCCAGCCCTCCCCAAGAGCCTGTGTCCACCCAGCCCTCCCCACCTGCCTGTGTCCACCCAGCCCTCCCCACGACCCTGTGTCCACCCAGCCCTCCCCACGAGCCTGTGTCCACCCTGCCCTCCCCTCATGCCTGTGTCCACCCAGCCCTCCCCACCAGCCTGTGTCCCCCCAGCCCTCCCCATGACCCTGTGTCCACCCAGCCCTCCCCACGAGCCTGTGTCCACCCAGCCCTCCCCACGAGCTTGTGTCCACCCAGCCCTCCCCACCAGCCTTGTGTCCACCCAGCCCTCCCCACAAGCTTGTGTCCACCCAGCCCTCCCCCCGAGCCTGTGTCCCCCCCGCCCTCCCCAGGCTTGTGTCCACCCAGCCCTCCCCATGACCCTGTGTCCACCCAGCCCTCCCCACAGCCTGTGTCCACCCAGCCCTCCCCACCTGCCTGTGTCCACCCACCCCGCCCCCACAGCCAGTGTCCACCCAGCCCTCCCCACCTGCCTGTGTCCACCCAGCCCTCCCCACCAGCCTGTGTCCACCCAGCCCTCCCCACGAGCTTGTGTCCACCCAGCCCTCCCCACGAGCCTGTGTCCACCCAGCCCTCCCCACGAGCCTGTGTCCACCCAGCCCTCCCCACCAGCCTGTGTCCACCCAGCCCTCCCACCAGCCTGTGTCAACCCAGCCCTCCCCACCACCCTGTGTCCACCCAGCCCTCCCCACGAGCCTGTGTCCACCCAGCCCTCCCCACCAGCCTGTGTCCACCCAGCCCTCCCCACGAGCCTGTGTCCACCCAGCCCTCCCCACCAGCCTGTGTCCACCCAGCCCTCCCCACGAGCCTGTGTCCACCCAGCCCTCCCCACAGCCTGTGTCCACCCAGCCCTCCCCACGAGCCTGTGTCCACCCAGCCCTCCCACCAGCCTGTGTCCACCCAGCCCTCCCCACAGGCCTGTGTCCACCCAGCCCTCCCCACCAGCCTGTGTCTACCCAGCCCTCCCCACGAGCCTGTGTCCACCCAGCCCTCCCCACGGCCTGTCCACCCAGCCCTCCCCACGAGCCTGTGTCCACCCAGCCCTCCCCACGAGCCTGTGTCCACCCAGCCCTCCCCACGAGCTTGTGTCCACCCAGCCCTCCCCACGAGCCTGTGTCCACCCAGCCCTCCCCACGAGCTTGTGTCCACCCAGCCCTCCCAACGAGCTTGTGTCCACCCAGCCCTCCCCACGAGCTTGTGTCCACCCAGCCCTCCCCACGAGCCTGTGTCCACCCAGCCCTCCCCACGAGCTTGTGTCCACCCAGCCCTCCCCATGACCCTGTGTCCACCCAGCCCTCCCCACGAGCTTGTGTCCACCCAGCCCTCCCCACGGGCTTGTGTCCACCCAGCCCCCCAGGCTTGTGTCCACCCAGCCCTCCCCACCAGCTTGTGTCCACCCAGCCCTCCCCACCAGCCTGTGTCCACCCAGCCCTCCCCACAGCCTGTGTCCACCCAGCCCTCCCCACAAGCTGTGTCCACCCAGCCCTCCCCACCAGCCTGTGTCCACCCAGCCCTCCCCACCAGCCTGTGTCCACCCAGCCCTCCCCACGAGCCTGTGTCCACCCAGCCCTCCCCACGAGCCTGTGTCCACCCAGCCTCCCCACCAGCCTGTGTCCACCCAGCCCTCCCCACGAGCTTGTGTCCACCCAGCCCCACGAGCTTGTGTCCACCCAGCCCTCCCCACGAGCTTGTGTCCACCCAGCCCTCCCCACCAGCCTGTGTCCACCCAGCCCTCCCCACCAGCCTGTGTCCACCCAGCCCTCCCCACCAGCCTGTGTCCACCCAGCCCTCCCCACGAGCCTGTGTCCACCCAGCCCTCCCCACCAGCCTGTGTCCACCCAGCCCTCCCCACGAGCCTGTGTCCACCCAGCCCTCCCCACGAGCTTGTGTCCACCCATCCCTCCCCACCAGCCTGTGTCCACCCAGCCCTCCCCACGAGCCTGTGTCCACCCAGCCCTCCCCACGAGCTTGTGTCTACCCAGCCCTCCCCACCAGCCTGTGTCCACCCAGCCCTCCCCACCTGCCTGTGTCCACCCAGCCCTCCCCACCAGCCTGTGTCCACTCAGCCCTCCCCATGACCCTGTGTCCACCCAGCCCTCCCCACCAGCCTTTGTCCACCCAGCCCTCCCCAAGACCCTGTGTCCACCCAGCCCTCCCCACCAGCCTGTGTCCACCCAGCCCTCCCCACGACCCTGTGTCCACCCAGCCCTCCCCACGAGCCTGTGTCCACTCAGCCCTCCTCACGACCCTGTGTCCACCCAGCCCTCCCCACAAGCCTGTGTCCACCCAGCCCTCCCCACGACCCTGTGTCCACCCAGCCCTCCCCACCAGCCTGTGTCCACCCAGCCCTACCCACGAGACTGTGTCCACCCAGCCCCCCCCACGACCCTGTGTCCACCCAGCACTCCCCACGACCCTGTGTCCACCCTATCCTCCCCACGGCCCTGTGTCCACCCAGCCCTCCCCACGACCCTGTGTCCACCCAGCCCTCCCCACGACCCTGTGTCCACCCAGCCCTCCCCACGACCCTGTGTCCACCCAGCCCTCCCCATGACCCTGTGTCCACCCAGCCCTCCCCACGACCCTGTGTCCACCCAGCCCTCCCCACGAGCCTGTGTCCACCCAGCCCTCCCCACGACCCTGTGTCCACCCAGCCCTCCCCACGACCTGTGTCCACCCAGCCCTCCCCCACCCCTGTGTCCACCCAGCCTGTGTCCACCCAGCCCTCCCCACCTGCCTGTGTCCACCCCGCCCTCCCCCCCAGCCGGTGTCACCCAGCCCTCCCCACGAGCCTGTGTCCACCCAGCCCTCCCCACCAGCCTGTGTCCACCCAGCCCTCCCCACGAGCCTGTGTCCACCCAGCCCTCCCCACCAGCCTGTGTCCACCCAGCCCTCCCCACCTGCCTGTGTCCACCCAGCCCTCCCCACGAGCCTGTGTCCACCCAGCCCTCCCCACCAGCTTGTGTCCACCCAGCCCTCCCCAACTTCCGGTGTCCACCCAGCCCTCCCCACGAGCCTGTGTCAACCCAGCCCTCCCCACCAGCCTGTGTCCACCCAGCCCTCCCCACGAGCCTGTGTCCACCCAGCCCTCCCCACGAGCCTGTGTCCACCCAGCCCTCCCCACCTGCCTGTGTCCACCCAGGGATAATATTCAGGAGGTATGGGCTCTCTCTACCGCCGTTAATACTCACGTTTTCTGCATTATTTCTGTATCAGTATATAGTGTAGACCCTGTTCACTTCCGGAAACCATAAAAAATATAAAAAATAAATACATAAAAAAAAAAATATTCCTGGACCCCGAGAGACATACACCCTCCCTTTATCACATACCGCACATGACTGATTGTCGCAGAAGCAGTGCCACGGCCTCGGGCTGGTTTGCCGTTAAGCAGTACGTAAGTAGTTAGGATAGGTTAGGTTAGGTTAGGTTAGGTTAGGTTAGGATAGGTTAGGTTAGGATAGGTTAGGTTAGGTTAGGATAGGTTAGGTTAGGTTAGGATAGGTTAGGTTAGGATAGGTTAGGTTAGGTTAGGATAGGTTAGGTTAGGCACAAACTATTTTTTTCTGGGTAATTTGTGGTGTTTTTTTCATGTGGAGATGGTTTTTTTCCGGAAATATTAGGATTGTGACTTGATCAAGAAAATTGAAATAGCCCCTTTCCTAATAGTTTCCGGAAAAAAAGACTATCTCCACTTGAAAAAGCACCACATTTTACCTAGAAAAAAATAGTTTGTGCCTGGAAATTCGAGAGCCCACATCTCCTGAATTAGTATTACCCCACGAGCCTGTGTCCACCCAGCCCTCCCCACCTGCCTGTGTCCACCCAGCCCTCCCCACGAGCCTGTGTCCACCCAGCCCTCCCCACGAGCCTGTGTCCACCCAGCCCTCCCCACGAGCCTGTGTCCACCCAGCCCTCCCCACCAGCCTGTGTCCACCCACCCCTCCCCACCTGCCTGTGTCCACCCAGCCCTCCCCACCTGCCTGTGTCCACCCAGCCCTCCCCACCTGCCTGTGTCCACCCAGCCCTCCCCACGAGCCTGTGTCCACCCAGCCCTCCCCACGAGCCTGTGTCCACCCAGCCCTCCCCACGAGCCTGTGTCCACCCAGCCCTCCCCACGAGCCTGTGTCCCGTGACCGCCCATCAACAAGGCTTTGGCCAGCCCACCCCTGCCAGGCCGCCTCACCAGGGGTTGCGAAATCATCCATGGGCCCTTGTCGAGTCATGTCATAAGCTTAAGCGGAAGTGTGCAGCGTCTGTCAGGGGGACGCACAGCAGTTCGTACGTGACAAAAAAAAATATTGCTTGCTGGTGAGGTTAGCCCCGCTGGCCTCCTTGTTGCAATGTATTGAAAACTGTTCTACACAAGATACTACGCATACAGAACTTAAATGTATGGAAACCAGAGAGAAAATACAATGTGAAAAGAATAGAGGGCGTCCTACCTTGAGGGAGGTGAAGACAGTACGCCTGACCAGCTCCCCGCCGCTGCCCGTGATGCGAGAAATATCTCCTCGCAGAAATAAGTCGCTCTGATATCTACTACGCATGCGCATTGAGGAATACACCGATGGAAAACATATTAATTTCCCTGTTTTTGTTCTAGTTTGTCCACTTGTGATCTTTGTGATGGTCGATACTGCCCGCAAGAAAACAACACACTAGACCAACAGACCAAACAAGTAAGAACTGAGTGAACATTAACGTGGGGTAATTCTTTCTAAAATATGCCCTGTTCGTTTGTTATAAAGCTTTCTCTGTATTAAAAGTATCTCTGATGTTTGTGCCATGTATTGGAGCCCGAAAAGAGTAAGTAAACAGTAGCGATGAGTGATATTAGGAAAAGTAAGCTAGTTGAACCCTCTGCGAGCTATTTTGCATTGCGAGCTAATTCCTACAACACCCGCAAACAACCCTTCTCGCTGTCAGTCATTCCTATTCACATTTTCACCTTTGACAGAGAAAAGGTTTAATATCATATAATTTGAGTGCTTTAACCTTTTTGTTTCGGCAGTTTGTACTTCTGTTTGTGTTAATTTGTCTAGTCATCATGATTTAGGTAAGTAGCCCAAACGTTAGTCTAGTCTCCCTCCAATTTTCAGTTATGGTCATATATATATATATATATATATATATATATATATATATATATATATATATATATATATATATATATATATATATATATATATATATATATATATATATATATCAAGAGAAAAAATGAAATTAGTTATATTTTCGTTTCTTCTCAGGTGATAAGTATAATCCTCGTAACCCCAAGTTAAGCTTACCATTGTATCTTTTTGGTGCTGCTTACACATGTATGCTTAAAGGGTCGTATCACAAAACATTTCGCCGCCCAAGAACACATATTTGACAAGGCTTTCGTAGGAGTTGTGGGCATTTCCAGGAGTAGTTTTATGACCCTGGTGGTATTGCGACCCTTCTTCTGTACCGTGAACCTCAAGAAACACTCATTAGAACCCGACTGACCCCCTCTTTGACCTTTAGAAATAATTGATGTGAGAAGCAAAAGTGTCTTATAATACCGACCTTAGTTGTATAATCACACTCTGTACTGCCTGGGGGTTGGGATGGCATGCTCCTCCCTTCTCCTTTGTTGTTTACTTGCAACAATAAACTATCAATCAATCAATCAGCTTTGCGTCTACGTAGTCAGGATTGAATCACGTACGGGACACCAGCACGGCACGTAGGCTACATTATTCTTTCTTGTCTTCTTTATACATAAGGGGAGAAAATGTCAAGCTCGATCTGTTCCAACAACCATACAAAGATAACTTGACTGCTGAACTGCTATTTGAAGATCACATTGACAAAGAAGGACTGCTGAACTGCTATTTGAAGATCACATTGACAAAGAAGGACTGCTGAACTGCTATTTGAAGATCACATTGACAAAGAAGTGAAACGGGTTCTGTATGAGTTCTGGAAAAAAAAGATTCAATAGACAAGAGGATCGAAGCACAGGGGAGGGCCTGAACTGGCACCGCGACTGTAGGACTGTAGGAGGACTTATGACCCACAGTGTGAGGAGTCTCACACTACCGTATGTTACGACCCGCTGTCTCTCGGCTGGCGATGCTAAAGTTCAGCTGCAATGTACGTATGAATTGTCCTACGGTAGGTACACAGCTTGCTCCCAGGTATCGCATGACAAATTTGCATGAACAATTCACTTTCAGACACACAATTTGTAGTATTTTACGTGAATTGAGTATATTCAGAGTTGCCAGCCAGCGGGTGTCGCCAGCGAATAGGTTATTGTGCCTCAAAAAACATGAAATATTCTTTCAATTATCGTAAATTACCTGTGTTTCTCTGAGACTTGTAATAGTTAGTACACTTCAGTACAATAAGTGACACGGCTAATAAAAATGTAGCTGATCTTTCTCGTTGTCTTATCTATTGATAAACGAGAG
Source organism: Eriocheir sinensis (assembly GCF_024679095.1). Lineage (NCBI taxonomy): Eukaryota > Metazoa > Arthropoda > Malacostraca > Decapoda > Varunidae > Eriocheir > Eriocheir sinensis. Next base: position 9,742,240 of record NC_066554.1, read on the forward strand.
AACATAAATGCCTTGCGGCCAGGTAGTCGGCCAACCAGTTGACAGACAATCTGGAAGACTGTCGTAAAGACCGTCTGCGACTGGCGGCCAATCGGTCGGCAGATTCGTGGTTGTCATAGATCTGGCGCCATTTCAAAAATTGACCGTTGAGACTCGTCTTGCGACTAGTTGGCAGCATGCCGCAGACATTCTGCCAACTAGTTGGCCGAATGTCCCAGACAGTCGGCAGTCATGGTAGCCGATACCAAGACGCCAAAAAATTCTTGGAGCGTGGGAGCCGACTTGTCAAATGCAGAAGTCGCTGGGTTGTCTTGGCCCAGAGTCGGCACAAAGAATCCATCTCAAAGAATGGCTGTTGTCATTGTCTCCCACTGATCAAGCTGGCAAAGCTGCGCTAGATTTCGCTAATCTCACTGGCTGTGATCAGCTTGTAAAAGTCCCCACTCACGTCTCGGGGAACCGTCTTGATCTCGTGCTGACACATGCCCCTCGTGTGGTTCAAGTTGATGTAGTTCCTCCCATAGGTAATTCTGACCATTTTGCATTCTCAGTCAGAATTCAGACTAACTTTCCTGTGCCTGATATTACCACATCAGGTAAGGTATTTCTCAAATCGCGTATTGATGTTGATGGGATCTGCCAAGATCTTGGTGAGATTGAATGGATTATAATTTTTCTGCTGCCTGGTCGTCCATGTTTCCATGTTTCCTCCTACTTCTTGCTCCTCCTCTTCCTCCTCCTCCTTCTCCTTCTCCTCCTCCTTTTCCTGCTCTTCCTTTTCTTCATCATTCCTCTATTCCTCTTCCTCCTCCTCCTCCTCCAGCAGGTTGGTGGTCTCCATATTCCTCCCATGTCCCAAGTAAGCCTCAGGTGCGGCAAGGGAGCTTATGGACGTCTGAGAAGCTTGTTTCAGGGATTCTCTCTCTCTCTCTCTCTCTCTCTCTCTCTCTCTCTCTCTCTCTCTCTCTCTCTCTCTCTCTCTACCTACCTACATACATACATACATACATACATGCATACATACCACCCTATGTTATATTAAGGGAAAGAGAAAATAAGAAGTAATTCTAAGGAGGAGGACGAGAAGGGATATGAATGCTGAAAAAAGTTGGTGGGGGGAGAGGGGGAGACAAAAAGCACGGCGCGGGAGAGGAGCCCCGGCACACGGGTGGCGACCTGTTGAACGTGTCCTGTGAGTCTGTGTGCGACGCGGGCACGGCACATACAGCTAGCTGCATCCTGCTGCTGGTGAGTACTCATAATATATATATATATACATATATATATATATATATATATATATATATATATATATATATATATATATATATATATATATATATATTCTTGGATATTGCTAGCGTTTGGTGAAAACAAATGGTCGTCCTATTTAAATTCGAGCTATTCAATATGTGTATCATATTGGCCGTGCTATTCTGCTTCCGGTCGCGTATTTCGGTTTCTCACCAAAGTTCATTCATTTCAATCTGCTGCTTCCGCAATATATGCTCGGATGAATATCGTGTTAGTCACGCTACTTGAGAATCGTGCTTTATGTATGTATATGTGTATGTATGTACGTATGTATGTACGTATATATATATATATATATATATATATATATATATATATATATATATATATATATACACATATATATATATATAAATATATATCTATATATATATATATATATATGTATATATATATATATATATATATATATATATATATAGTGATAGTAAAAAAAAAAGGAAAGTCATCGAGTCGAAATTGAAATAATAGTAGTTTCATGCAATGCAGAGCTGCAGACACCATTCATGATCTCAGCTATAATAGGCAGTTCTCAGTTACTAATTGTGACCTAGGAAAGTTACAGTAATAAATGTTTTGCTTAGTTGATAAGCTGCTTGTGTGAATAATGAATAATATGCAGTTATATTTTTCTTCACTTAATATAAAAGAAATAATACTTCACACCAATTGGAAAATGAAATATTTCATTGTACGGTATGAAGAATATAGAAACAATAATTTCCAATAAATAATAAGATTATATTGATAGATTGATGAATAGACAGATAGATAGAAAGATAGATAGATAGATAGATATACACGCCACTTCATAAACTTTATTATTGTAGGACTTTTCGACGACTTTTTTTTATAATTGAATATTATAGTTTTGGTTTTGGGTAAGATAAATACAATGAACTCGACAAGGCACTACATAGGTACTTATCAGGGATGCACGGACTCTAAAGGGACTTACGCAGTAATAATCTTACGCCAAAAGGGGAGAACAGTTGCTCACACCCGTTTCATCAAATCATCCTCTCTCTTCGAAACAGTTTCTGATCGAAGTTTAATTACTCATCAATAATTTGCACTTCTTTTTTGTTTAAACTGAAAAAAATCATATATATCGTTTTATTTTCACTGAGTTATTCCTTCACGAAATTCAGTCTGTCGAAAAGCCCGTCGATGATAAGTCCATTCGGCAAAAAAAAGTCTGAGTCGTCAAAACGAACGTTCGACGATATGTTCTTCGGTGAATCGTCTGCCGGGGAGACGTCCATCAGCAAAACATCCGGGAACCATTCATTGGCACTGCAGCGTGTAAATCAACTCGCATCTCAGCCTTTATAAGATTTAGAAATTAGATCTTCTTAAGGGAGGGACAGGTAAGAAAGATTACTGAAACCCTTCGCTCCTGTGATGGCATGCGTAGGAAAACAAGCGGTGTATGCTCAAAACTTTCCGCCGGATTGAACGGACTTCGCTTGACAAGGAACGCATCCGCCGAACGAGAAATGGACAAGAAATGCACGCGAACGGAGACGAAGTGACTGAAAATTTTGCTCTCCGTTGGACGTCCATTAACTCTATCCGGCAAGGTGTGACAGTAATCCAAGGAGGGACTGGTCAGGATGGATGAGCAGGGACGGAGGAACGAAGCTTTGGCGAGGCACATGTGAGAAGCAGAGTCCCGGCTGAGAGAGAGAGAGAGAGAGAGAGAGAGAGAGAGAGAGAGAGAGAGTTTTGTTTGTTTGTTTGTTTGTTTGTTTGTTTCCTCTCTCTCTCTCTCTCTCTCTCTCTCTCTCTCTCTCTCTCTCTCTCTCTCTCTCTCTCTCTCTCACACACACACACACACACACACACACACACACACACACACGTTTCTTCCCGTTTCTATGGCAACGCCTCAGAATTGATTGAGACGTAAGGGCGAAGGGGAGAAGAAAATGAGGAAGAACAAAGGTAGAAGGCACCCTAGAAAAAGAGGGAACATCATCAAGAGCAACATATAAATAATATAGCAATAATCAACTATAGATGCAAAAGAATGCACGATGTAGAAGCTGTACTAAACAACGTGTGCTGTGTTGAATGACTGAACAAAGGTACATTATGCCAGATCAGCTCTGCTCCCCTTACCAAACTCTCTCTCTCTCTCTCTCTCTCTCTCTCTCTCTCTCTCTCTCTCTCTCTCTCTCTCTCTCTCTCTCTCTCTCTCTCTCTTTCGAGCTGGCAATATCAGAAATAGTGTTGCACTTTGTACAACACGTATCCCACCGTATAACAACATGAGCCCAAAAAAATGGCGTCACCATAAACACTTGTCTGCATTATGACAGGTTGGGGCGACCACCAGGCCCCGCCAAGAAAGCCTATTGGCGCCATAGGTAAAATAAAAATAAAAAGACTATCAAAACTTCATTTCAATTATGCTGAGAAGCTGAGGTCCCCATAATGTGGAAAGCGTATTAACATATTTGGTTCAGATTTGTACAGAGGAGAACGATAAAAATGGCTCAATGGCTGAGGAACTCACCCCACAAGAATATAACTAATAAGCGTCAAAATTTGCAGTCTTCTGAAAGGCGGAGAGTGTGTGGTGACTTGATTAAAGTTTCGTTAGTGGATGAAGAGCTTTGACAATGTTCATGTTAGTAAGGTTCTTGTAGTATGAGAACAGGGTGGGACTAATATAAAGTAATGGATTCGATTAAGGTAAAGTCAGATTTAATAAATACTATAAATAATAATAAATAAAGTAAGGTAGGCGGTGGCTGAGTGGTAGCGTGCTGGGCCCACATTCACCGCGTGATGGACGACGCGAGCTCGAATCCCCACGCTACCACCTCGGATTTTTCAGTCACCGCCGAGCGGCTTAAAACTACCCACATGCTGTCCTGAAGACCACCCATCAACCCGAACTCTAGAAAAAACCGTCCAAGTGAATCAAGAACGAGTTCCGGGGGGCAGCATGGGCCAAGAGAAGATGGCGCCACTATAAACACTTGCCTGCGCCATGACGGGCTGGGGACGAATACCATCCAGACCCCTCAAGCAACCCTACCGGCGCTATAGGCGTTGACGTAAAAAAAAAAAAAAAAAAAAAAAAAAAAAATTGGCAAGAAATGGTTTGCGTACAGACCAGTAGCCGAGTGTAACAGCCATAGGTGTCATGTGGTGAGCACAAATACGGTATAAAAAAAACAAATCAGGTATAAGGAGGCTAGATGTTGTTCGGTGTACCTCCGATGCCCCGACTGTGCTCTTATAATCTCTTTATAAGAACATAAGAACATAAGAACGCAGGAGTCTGCAAGAGGCCGGTAGGCCTGTACGAGGCAGCTCCTTTGACCCTAAGCTCCCGTGTATCTAACCCCACCTAATATCGCTGTCCATGAATTTATCTAGTCTATTTTTGAATGTGACAATTGTATTGGCACTCACCACATGACTGCTAAGCCTATTCCACTCCACATATGCTTTTTGGGGGGTCCTGTTTAAGCATATTTGCATCCATGTATAAATGTATGTATTTACGTATGTATGTATGTATGTATGCATGTATAATTCGGGGTGCATATTAAGTTTTTTTTCTGGCTTTTATAATTATGTCATATCCTTTTTTCTCTTCATAAACACAGCCAGTAAACGCCAGGCATGGATGTGCGAGCCGTTGGAAGAGCCACGGATGACGATAAAAAAAAAAACACTCCCATCTTACTAGTGTCTGGGTCTCTCCACAGAGTCGGGGAGTCACCTGAAGAAGCCACGACCCTCCACTGAGCGACGAGGGCACCTGAAAAAGTCACTTACACCTGCAAGCCTGCTAATCCACTTGAAAGGAACACTAGTGACAAAGAAAGAGCCAGAGTCACTTAGAAGGGCTACAAGTGGCTGAAAAGGATCTACAGAGCTACTCGGAAAATTTCAGAGATAAGCGTAGAACCACAAGGTCACTCAGATGAGATACTGATGTCTGGACACGAGACGCCTGCACACGAGCTCCTTGAGGAACCACAAGGCGAAAAGGATGATCGCCCTTCTTCCGAAAAGCAGAGCCATACTGAAGAGCAACACATTCCCATAGAAGACCCGAGTAATTCAACGAAGCTGATTAACCGAATGGAAGTAGGAGATTTGTCTTTGGAGGTTACCCAGAGCCCTACAGTAGATACAACAGGACCTAGGAGCGAGCCGTGCCTCTCACCAAAACCATCAAGCTCAGCGGAAGGTATGAAGCCTCAAGAACAAGGAGCAAAGCTGAAGAGTATGGTGGGAGGTGCTGCGAGACGGATGGCGAGGAGTGGAGCCGGGGCTGTAGAGGCGGCTGCCAAGTACTTACACCGCCCCTGCGACCCCGCCTCCCTGGCCGCCGTCAGGATAATGTTTGGTAGGTGACTGATGCTGTTACATTTACCTGTCTTGTTGAGTGTCGGTGGTATTCTATGTGTGCTGCTGTTGCTTTATCAATATTATTTTCAATCATCATCATCATCATCAGTAGTAGTAGTAGTAGTATTTTATCATTATTGTTTTCAGCTAATGAGAAGTATTGCATTTCCGTCTCATTCACGCCGAGGGACCGAATAGCACAGTGCTTTTAATATATGAAAAGATTCGCAACTAAAAAAAATAAATTGAAGTTAAAATCTTGAGTCCTAACAACGGCCCTGAGTAGTAGTAGTAGTAGTAGTAATAGTAGTAGCAGCAGTAGTAGTAGTAGTATCACCATCAATTCCCTTCATCCGCGTCTCTTCCCGTGGCTGTGGTGCTGGTGACGGCGGCGTGGTGGTGCAGGCGTGCTGATGGTGCTGGATGTGCTGCAGGAGCGGGGCATGGGCGAGGCGGACGTACGCTGGGGGGACCCTGACGCCTGCCGCTTCCCCCTGCTGCCCGCCCTCGCCCCGCTGCCCCTGCCCGGGATGCTGTTCCTCTACGCCTCGCTGCTCCTCGGTGGGTGGCGCAGCTTGGTGACGGGGATTACGAGGGTGCTGCAGCTCTCTCTCTCTCTCTCTCTCTCTCTCTCTCTCTCTCTCTCTCTCTCTCTCTCTCTCTCTCAGCTGAGTGCTAGATCGGCGTCGCATGACCATCCAACACCCCCCCAACAATTCATATTATGCAACTAGGGGTCTAAAATGGAAAATGCTGAAAAGTAAAGATGGCGCCACTATAAACACTTGCCTGCGCCACAACGGGCCGGGGCCGACCATCAGGCACTACTATGAAGGCCTACCGGCGCCACAGGCCAAGACGTAAAAAAAGAAAAAAAAAAAAAGCTGACTGTTTATAATGTCATGTTATAGGGTTCGTCAGGGCTAATAAATGTTATTAAACAATGTCATGTCTACCATGCATGGGTAAGCCAAGAAAACAACTGCGACGCCGATAAAGATTATATTCCCCCACTTCGTGCAGGCGCGGCGGGCATGGCGGCCGGGTGGCGGTGGCGGGCGAGCTGCGGCGTGTTCCTGCTGGGCTACTGGTACCTGCTGCTGCTGGACAAGGCCACCTGGAACAACCACTCCTACCTCTACGGCCTGCTCACCGCCCTCCTGTTGGCCGCGGAGCCGCACGCTTGTTGGTGAGAACATAGGCTATTTAACTCACTTTCCAAAATGTTATAACCGAGTATGTACTTTGTGTCATTAATTAATCCTCGTAGTATGAACCAAGCAGCAAATGAAACAAAATATTGGGAGTTCGTGCAAATCTATCTTGTTAGTATTGAGATGTGATACATTTTTTCTTACAAGAGCACTGTTAACTCGGTAGCTGCGGGGATCATGTTTCTTAATTAAAGGCCCCTCTTTGAGAATTAATGCGGAAAAATCATCACTCACACACACCATTATATAACAAATATCAACGCATTTGTGATCAGTTTATGCATAATCTATTTTGGGGAGTCTTTATCATGACAAAAAATTGGCCCGTCGCTGCTACACGGTAAAGCCACAAATTTGGCCCGCCGCTGCTACCGGGTTAAACCTTACTTGGAGTGTGCTGCAGGTCAAGGCTGTTCAGGTGTTCAGGCTGTCGTAGTGGTGTGTGTGGGACAACAATAATCTCTGCTTCCACCGATAAATTACTCGAATAATGTCTGACAGGGCTCAACATAGTCTCTTTGGAAGGCCACCAAAACACGTTGAACTTAAAGTAATACCAGTGCTGCTGTGATGATACGTTCCACAGGAGTAACGATAAAGGGTTACAGCTAGGCTACACCACATTTATATTTACAAGTCACGGCATCAGAGAGCAGAAACATCTTCCACATTCGCTTGGGAAGTGTAACACGATTTGCCAATAGAAGAGATATTCCACTGTCTCCAATAACATTACATTTTTTTAATTAACTCAGTCATTTATATATTTATTTTTTCAAAGGATGATGTTTTCTGTTTATAACGAAAATCAGAAAACAGTGAAAATGTGTTAGCCTACTACATTTCTTAAGCGGCCCCACCCTCTCTCTCTCTCTCTCTCTCAACAACATCCAAATAAAGACGCTGAGAGAGAGAGAGAGAGAGAGAGAGAGAGAGAGAGAGAGAGAGAGAGAGAGAGAGAGAGAGAGAAGACAGGGTTAAAGCTACTGCCGGCTTCCCCGAATGAGGGATATTGTAAGCCAAGCATTCAAGACAAGGAGCTCGCCGCTAATCTCGAGATCAATCAATTCAGCTTCCTCAGTATGGGTGCCAAGTGTTGGAAGAGGGAACCAGAAAGACTCTCCGCTGTCTTCTATTTAGCTCAGTATCTTCCTTTTCTCTTACCCAGTTAAAAAATAGATAGATATGTAGTTACCTTTCCACTTGTTCACTTTATATGTTTTATTTATTTGTCCCTCTGTCCAAAAATAGGTTATGTAGCTTAGTTTTTATTTAATTTTATACGTATTTGTTCGTCTTGACATAGCTAGATAGGCTGTTATTTTTCCACATTTTCCCTTTTTATATTTCACATTTGTTCCTCTGCCCAAGAAAATGGTAGATATGCAGCTTTTTTTAATCTTTTTCCCTTTTTATATATCACATCTTTGTTCCTCTGACCAAGAAAATGGTAGATATGCAGCTCTTTTTAACTTTTTCCCTTTTTATATTTCACATCTTTGTTCCTCTGTCCAAGAAAAAGGTAGATATGCAGCTTTTTTTTAACTTTTCCCTTTTTATATATCACATCTTTGTTCCTCTGCCCAAGAAAATGGTAGATATGCAGCTTTTTTTCACTTTCTATGTTTATTTTTTCGTTCTTCTGTCCCTTCGCCTTAAATAAAACAAAATGCTCTTTTCTCTCTTTTTCACTTTTTTATGTTTTGTTCCTTTCTCTCAAAGCTAAAGAGATATGTATTTTTTTCTACGTTTAATCTCGCTCCTCTGTCCATCTATTTTAAGATTGATAAATTGACTGTTCATTTTCAACTTTCCTTTTTAATATTTCGTTCCTCTGTCAAAAAATAGGAAGATATGTAGCTTTTATATATTTTGTTCCTCTTTCCCTCTCAAAAATAGAAAGATATATAGTTTTTTTCATGTTTTTTTTTTTTTTTTTTTTTTTTTTGTTCCGCTGTTCCTTTGTCTTAAGATAGTTAGGCTGTTCACTTGATCACCTTTCACTTTCGTTTTATGTTTTGTTTCTATCTCGGTCAAAATAAAATAGGGAGCTTTGTTATTATTTTACTTTTTCCATAGAGTTATAGCCTACTCTTTGGTTCTTCTGTCCCTCTCTCAAACTAGATAGACAGACCATTCATTTCTTCATCTTTCACTTTTAATAATTTTTTAGTCTGTCCCTCTGTCTTTATAATTGATACTTTTTTCATCCTATTTTTATCCTTTTTACTTTTTATTCCTTTCCTTCGTCTTCCTGTCTTAATCCCTTGACTGCGGATTTCCTACAAGATCACCAAGCTACAGGAATGGAACAAAAGCTGGCTGCCACAATTCAATGAAGAAAAATATAGTCATGCACCTAGGGAGGGGATATCCAGCACACCAATACCACATGGGAAACACTCCACTATCCACCACAGAGGCAGAGAAAGACTTGGGAGTTTGTGTTACCAGTGAAGGCCAAATCCGTACCAATCGCAGCAGACGGGTTGAAGTACCAGTAAGCAGATTTAATTTTTGGTACTTTTGGGGGACAAGTTTAGGAAGACGACTTTTACCTGGATACTATTTTTTTCTCCTTTTTACGTTTTATTTTCTAATGTTTTAACTTCCTGTCGCCACTGAATAGCCTACATCTCCCGCGCAGGTCTTTGGATGCGCGTCGTGAGGGAGGCGGCGGAGGACGACACGTGCCCTTCTGGAACTACTTCATGTTGCGCGCGCAGGTGTTCTTCCTCTACTTCATGGCAGGGGTGAAGAAGCTCGACCCTGACTGGCTGAGGGGGCACTCTATGCGACACCTGGGCGAGCAGTGGGTGTTCGCCCCCTTCCGGTGAGGCGACGCGAGAGAGAGAGAGAGAGAGAGAGAGAGAGAGAGAGTGTGTGTGTGTGTGTGTTCGTTATCGTCTGCATTATTGTTTTTTGAATGCCTAAAAATTCTTACTCTTTATCTAGTTTTACTTCTGTTTATTTATTTATCAGCGAATCTATCTCTCTCGCTACCTTTTTCAGCTATCCATCCATTTATCTATCTATCTCTGTCTATTTTTCTCATTTTATCTATCTGTCCATCTGTATCTATCTATCTATCATTGTAGGTATCTATCCATCTATCTATCTATCTATCTATCTATCTATCAATGTATGTATCTATCCATCTATGTATCTATCTATCTATCCATCTATCTATTTATCTATCTATCCATCTCTCAATCTACTTATCCATTTAACTATCTACCTATCTATCTATCTATCCTCCCCGCCAGGCTCTTCGTTAGCACCGCCACCATCGATTACTACATCATTCACCTAGGCGGGTTCCTCCTGGACTTGACGCTGGGTCCCCTCCTGCTGTGGCCGCCCTCCAGGAAGGTCACCCTGTTCTTCGGCGCCGCCTTCCACCTCATGAACTCGCAGATCTTCTACATAGGTGAGGCGACGGCTTTACGTGCTGCTGATAACTGTTTTGTGGTGCCAGATAGTTGGTTGATTAGACATGGGTGTGGTAAGCTGCTTCGTGTGTGTGTGTGTGTGTGTGTGTGTGTGTGTGTGTGTGTAGGGGGGGGAGGGTTGTGTGTGTGTGTGTGTGTGTGTGTGTGTGTGTGTGTGTGTGTGTGTGTGTGTGTCTTGTGTGTGTGTGTGTGTGTGTGTGTGTGTGTGTGTGTGTGTGTGTGTGATATCTCATGAATATTGTATAAATCAATTATTTCAAATTTTCACTAACTTTAATTATTATATATTTTTGCTGTATGATAAGTTTGACCTCCTACTACAGTCTTTTTTTTTTTTTTTTTTTTTTTGGTGTGTGTGTATGCATGTTGAATACGTAACGCATACCATTTGACACTATAGCAATCTTGTTATGCAAGCCACAATCTTGTTCCGTGCAGATTAAATGGCTATAGGAATTAAGCTTCACACCTTTAATTATTTTTCCTGATAAACGCATCCGTTGGAACAAGGGAATTTTGATAAGGAGTTTTGATAAGGGGTGTGTTATACATAGGTAGTGAGATCTAGGCTGACGATTGTTGCCGAGTGGTTATCTGGGTATGTTGTAGCCCTGCAGAGTGAATGACAAGCGAGTATTGTTTCTGGAGATGATATTGACTGTTTGTGGCTTTGCTGTATTCTTCTTTGGTTGTGTTGGTATGCTTCTCTGGATATGCAGGATGGAAAATGATAGGTAACAATTTGCATAGGCTATGAAGAGGATTGAGGATGGTAACGGGAATGTGTGATGCATCTGTGTACGGCAAGCCTGCTGGAGTTTGGAATGTGAACGTATCAGCGGCGTAACATATGGATAATTTTGCATATGGAGAGAATGGCGAGCGTTGATTGAGTGAAGAGAACGAGGGAGAGAGGAATAAGATCATAAAAAATTCTTACTCTTTATCTAGTTCTACTTCTGTTTATTTATTTATCAACCAATCTACGCATCTCTCTGTCTACCTTTTCAGCTATCTATCCATCTATCTCTCTATCTATCTCTGTCTATCTATCTCATTCTATCTATCTGCCCATCTGTCTCTATCTATCTTTCATCTATCTATCTATCTATGTATCTATCTATCTATCAATGTATGTAAATTTTATGAGAGGCACGAACTATTTGAGCAGACCGTGTATTTTCACAAGATGGGATGGTATAAAAGATAAATAATGAAGTGCTGTGCAGGATATGTGGATATGTTTACGAAAAAAAATAATAGGAATGGGATAGAGCACTCTTGGAAAACAGTAATATCACGAGCAGCACCCTACCACTCTTCTTGGAGGGAAAGGTACACAATATATACTACCAATCCTAACATACGGTTCGGAAACAAAGCGCCTTACAAAATATTTATAGAGAATCCTAAGGAGCCCATAAAGAGAAGTGGAGAGAAAACATTTGTTATAACTTGGATAGACAGTCAGGGAGCGATCAACATGGATTAGAAAACAGGCGAAGGTTATAAAGGGTTTAGTGACGATTAAGGATAAGATATGGTATCGCAAAGATGATATGCATGGAGCTGATAATAGAGGGACAACGAAGGTTACAAAGTGGCACCCAAAATATGTGAGAAGTTAGGACATACAGAGCCAGGTGGAGAAAGAATTACAGAATTTGCCCAAGAAGGATGGAATACACAAACATTAAACAGTAAAGGAGAGAACGCTGGGAAAGACCTTTTGTTTTCAGTGGACTAGTAATGACTGAAGATGATGCTGAGGATGATGATGATAATTCTTAAAATCAACCCTTAAAGATGATGCTGAGGATGATGATGATAATTCTTAAAATCAACCCTTAACTATTTTTTTTCTTCATCTTCTTCCTTCTCTTCTCCCTCATTCAGGTATGTTCCCGTGGGTGTGCCTGGCCACACTGCCCTTATTCTGTCACTGCAGCTGGCCTCGTGAACTCCTCGCTGTCCTCCCCAAGCTGCCGCGAGCTCCTACACCCCGCGTGGAGGCCAACGAGAGAGAAGAGACTACTAATGAAGGAGTAAACAGAGTAGGCGCAAAGCAAAATCAAGGAAAAAAATCGAGCGACGGAGGAGAACCACCAAAAAAAAAGAAAGGAAAGGATGATGAATGTAAAGTTTTGAAGACGCTGAAGAAGAACTCAAATTGCTTCTATTCAGGTAAGTAACGAAGTACATCGATGCTCACCTTGACTCTGCGAGGGGGAAGGTGGAAAGAGTACACTTGGCGTCACGCTGGATCTTATATTCAAGCTGCTCTCCGGGCGCCGAGCTTTTCCTGGCCAGCTGATCAATCTCGTCAGTTGTTTGAGCTCCTCGTCCACAACCTGTGCACTGTTCTAAAAACTTCCCAAATAGTCACTCACAACGATATCTGCGCAGTTCCCTAGATTCTCATTTTCTTTAATTAAAGGGCGGGTTGGGGCGATGTCCATGTGGTTTATATATTCATTTGGGCCCCCGCAGGCAATAATGCGGCTTGAAAAAAAAAAAGAACCACTGTGACGCCACTGTAAAGAGTCAAGCTGATGGGAGAGGTTTGTTTTTTAATCGTGCAGTGGAAACTAAGAGTGTTGTTACTGGAGCAAATATTTAATAGCATTATAGTGTTGTTGCTGCTGCTACTACTGCTACTACTACTACTACTACTACTACTACTACTACTACTACTACTACTACTACTACTACTACTACTACTACTACTACTACTGCTGCTGGTGATGATGATGAGGGGGATGCTGTTACGTCTATTCCAGCTATCGCCACCAAGGCCACCATTAGTACTGCTGTTATTACTGCAGTTCTCTTTTTCTAGGAACTTAACGCACTGAAGCTCTCTATTAGAGTGGTGTGGTTGTGAGCCTCGTAAAATGTTCTGGCACTAACGGATTATTACTGTAGCGGCGCCTCTGAATGTGTGTGTGTGTGTGTGTGTGTGTGTGTGTGTGTGTGTACGTGGTATTCTCTCTGACAGTGTTCCACCTTATCAACGTTCCTGGCTTCCAACAGCTCCCTCTCTTGAGTAAGCTCATGAACAGCACCTTCTTAGTTGGTCTGTGTTAGGTCTTAATATCTCCGTAGGGATACATACTTTGGTTGGAAATAGGTATAAATTACAGTTAGAGATTTATCATATATTTTTTAAATGGGATTATGAAGGCATTATTAATGTTGTTTTTATAATGACAAAATTGTGCATGCAGTTGAATGCACTTAAAATCCTTACAATTCCAAGCTTTGAAAATAAAGTACCCAACACTGACCAACACAAAAACACACACACACACACACAAAATAGCATTTATAAAAACTCTACGGTGTTCAGATTGCCTGATTTCAGTATACAAGGAGAGGTGGAAAAGCCACTCTACAGTACTAGACATTAATACTCAGCCCACGGCGGGTAATGGTGCTGCTCCTAGAACTGTTAGACTCCTAGGAGCTGCTGTCGCTGGGCTTTGTGTCACCCTTCCTGGAGGACACGTCGGTGCTCGTCAGTCAAACGATCCCCGAAAATATTTGACGTCATCGAGTTAAATGTGCAAACGCGCTCTGTTTTGATGAATCACCCACCGCCTCCGTTTTTTATTATCATTATTATGAATGATCATCCTCAATTATTTTCTAAGTATTGTTATTTGTTTTGCTATTATTATTATTGATATTATTATTATTATTATTATTATTATTATTTTGTTATTATCATTGTTATTATTATTTTTTTTATTATTATTATTATTTTGATTGTGATAATAATAATAATAATAATAATAATAATAATAATAATAATAATAATAATAATAATAATAATAATAATAATAATAATAATAATAATAATAATAATAATAATAATAATAATAATAATAATAATAATAATAATAATAATAATAATAATAATAATAATAATAATAATAATAATAATAATAATAATAATAATAATAATAATAATAATAATAATAATAATAATAATAATAATAATAATAATAATAATAATAATAATACAACCGTGCTGCTACAGATGGAAGTGGAGTGAGCCTGAGGCAGAAGGTGTCCACGGTGCTGGTGGCCTGCTACCTCCTGCTGCAGACCGTCCTGCCCTTCTCCCACTCCATCACCAAGGTGGGCCTCTTGGATTGTGTCATTAGTGTTATTCTTATCATTATCATTATCGCTATTATTGTTAGTATTACGTTAGTATTGTTTTTATGTACTTCCTCTTATTATTATTATTTTTATTATTATTATCGTTATTATATTATTATTATTATTATTATTATTATTATTATTATTATTATTATTATTATTATTATTATTATTATTATTATTATTATTATTGTTGTTGTTGTTGTTGTTGTTTCTTTCTTGTTGTTGTTGTTTTTCTTTTACCTGTGCAGAACAAACTCGTGTAAACTGTTGCCTACGGATAATGTGGGGGGGTGGGGGAACTGTTGGAACTGTTGGTGAGGTAAATAGTGTTTCCCAATGAATACTTTGACGGTTATATCAGCCCAGTGATTTTTCAGAGTCGTTTTTCCCCTGATATGAGTAGTATTGGAAGGGTGTATGCAAATATTCGAATTATTCCTAAGTTATAATATTAGGAGGCATCTATTATTGATATGCAATACGATAGGTTTATAAAAGTCTAAATAACTGTCTTCTGTCATGTGGCACTTTTTATTTTCTCTCCGCATACAAGCTGATGGAACCCAACGAACTCATTCTGCTTCAAATTCAGGGAAGTCGTTTCCCTGTTGGGGGTGGGCGATACGCTTTGTTATAGTATTCCGTGACTGGGAGAGCTGTGGTGCTATAATCTGTAGTATTAATGTCCTCCTCCTCCTCCTCCCCGCGCTCTCCCATATCAGCGGAATGAACCACCCCCGTCCCCTTCCCTTCCCCGAGTAATTTATGCGAGCTAAAAGGTTCAAAAGGGATACTCCTGGGTGAGCAAGGCTCGTCAGCGAATATGGTCTCCACTTTACTTTCACTCGTCTCGCTATTCTTGCGACGCCACATGATGAAGGTCAGGACACCCACTACCAGGAGGGTGACCGTCATTAGGCCGAGGAGCACAAGGGTCGGCATGGGTCCCGCCGCCCCTAGAACATATACCCAAGCTGTGGAGAGAGAGAGAGAGAGAGAGAGAGAGAGAGAGAGAGAGAGAGAGAGAGAGAGAGAGAGAGAGAGAGAGAGAGAGAGAGAGAGAGAGAGAGAGAGAGAATTAGAGCAATAACTTGTGGTATATATAGTCAATAGGGTGATATATATATTCATTAGGAAGTTAATTAATGATAAGAAAAGAAATCACGGAATTGAAAGAATATGGCATAATTACAACGTTTATAGAAAAGCGAAAACTATTAGAGAAACAATAAATCAAAATACACAAACTGAGACGGGCATCAGGCGTATAGTAAAAGGATAATTGAGAAAAACTGCCTCCTTGCCAATTAACTTGAGTTACTCGGAGGGAAGATAGATATTGTTAGAAGATATAAATGGACAGTAAAGCAGAATCAGAATCAGCTGCCAACTCGTATGTATAAGTGGAAATTAAGTTCTTTATTACAATATTGAGCGTAGAGAAAAAAATTGTGTTGCCCGACCGTTAATAGAAATCTGTCGCCTATGCATAAAGCAGAAGGATGTGGCTATATGTTGCGCAGTGATTAGGACACAAGTGGTTACCTACACAGCGAGTGAGAATATTTGTGGCCACCAGGTGTAGGTTGAATCACAAGAATGGATACTTGTCTGGAAGTCCCAAATCAAGGATATGTGTAGTGGCATCAATACACACAACAACATTGACGCCAAATCAATGGAAATCACCCCACTGGACGCATACAACAGATTATCTACGGGAAGAAACATCACACCACACTTTAGGAAGACATCCAATGTGCGTATACTCATGCTCATCTCCAAGGATAAAAAATCATCATATTACGAAATCAAAAAATGCATAAAACCACACATTACGGAATCACCCCCACATAAAAAAATAATTATGTTATTAAATAATTTTATCACCTGGTAGAGAATTACTTCATACCACACAATATGATAAGCTAAGTATATCAGGTGTTCTCAAACGAGTTCACGGGGTATCCAGCAAAGTTAGATTACACAACAAGGTGCTTATGAATGAACAATGTCGTTGGTAACTGCAGACTAGAGGAGGAGTAACAAGCTGATTTTGAATTGAACTTTGGGACTGTTAACCCGGTAGCAGCGACGGGCCAAATTTGTGGCTTTACCGTGTACCAGCGACGGGGGCCAAATTTTTGCCATGATATAACCCCCCCAAAAGAGATGATGCATAAACTGATGACAAATGCTTTGATATAGATTATGAAATGGTTTGCGTGAGTGATGATTTTTTCTCATTTTTCTCGCTGAGAGGGGCCTTTAGGAACCATGATCCCCGCAGCTACCGGGTTAAGGCCGGAGAAAAGATAGAAGGTACTGGATGAGCTCTTCTACCCCAAGGCCATGGAACGAGTGACAGACGGAGACAGAATCCATACATTCGTCTTCCTTGTGTGTCTTGTTGGTGGGCGGCGTTGGTGGTGGTGATGGTGAAGGGTTAGAGTTCGTCGTGGTACTGGTGGTGTTGAGGGTTCCAGCTGGCCGTTCTGTGTTTGAAGTGGTTATGATAAAGCTTAACATAAAGTAAATGGAGAGCAAAGTAGATTACAAAAAAAAGGCCGCAAAACAAGGAAACAGGGCAGTACATAAATCAATTTGAATATGCATCAGTTCCCCCCCCCCAAAAAAAAAATGAATGTATCCTCTGACGGAAAGATGCACAAAAAAATGAACGGGGAGGTTCCCATCTGGGGTTACAAATGACAGTGACGGTATCTCCAGAAACCGGTTGGACATGTGAAAAAAATGTAGCTGTCGTCAACGGCGGCCGGTGTCTTGCGATAGTGATACAATCTCCTGCTGCTGATAATGATAAAGAAACGTGCATATCCCATCTCGTTGACGGCACGGGCAGGCGTTTTTCTTCATAGTGACGCCGATGATAAAATAAAATGTGATAACTCTGGATAGGTCGCCGTGGCACTTGATGTTTCGTTAAGCTTCACGTGAGAATGACGGGAATGCAGGTAAAATAAGTAGAGGAACCTTACCTGTGGGGCGTGCGGGGCATTGTTCAGGACAGTCTTTGGTCACCGCCACTCTCCCCTGTAAAGGATGGAAGAATAACAGTGGCGACAACAGCAACTAAATCTGACACTATTATTTGGCATTATTGTTTTGATTTAACCAGTATGTTTGATCGTATTCTCTGCCCTTGATCTGTTTCCCTTGCCGTAAAACACAAACACGAGAAAAACGATCAGCCTAAGAGCATCTTCATCTTGGTTATATTGTTATTTTTATTTATATCATAAGTAAATTGCCTCAAGGTACAGGCTTATATAAGTAAAGTGCTGAAGGTAGTCCTATCTGGATGAGTAACACACCATATTCAACCACCCCGAGCTGTTTCCTTCTTTCCCTCATCCTCAATAATTCATCTCTCTATTGGACGGGTTTGTACGCCCTTAACCTTAGTCCTCCCACATATTTGCCGTGTGTGGCGTCCCTGTAGTGCTGGGAGACTGGAGTCCTGGAGGTTGAGCGAAGCCGTGGTCGTGTGCTGCGGCTTGCAACACACCTCTTGGGTCCCTTATTCAAGCCAAGACGGGCGGTCTCTTCTAGGGCAGAGGTCAGTCGGCTTGTCCACGTCTGCGTGACCACGAGCCTAGCGGCCACCACTACTAACGGTGGTGGCTGCGTATACTCTCCTGCTACCCCTGCTGCACCCACCCACCCACACACACACACACACACACACACACACACACACACACACACACACACACACACACACACACACACACACACACACACACACACACACACACACACACACACACACACTTTCCCCTTACCTTTATGTAAAACTTGAGAAGGTTGTGCTCGTATTGGTCCTTGTCATTCTCCAGGTAGGATGTGTAGGGTAGCACCTCGTTGTTCAGGGTGACCGTTAGGGTACCTGGCTGGTAGAGGCCAGGCGATAAATGAGTACCTGGGACAACCTGGGGAAGGCATACTGTCGTTACCCGGATGTTGCACTGGCCTGCACTCTTTCTCACCGACCACATGCAGGCTCAAGGGTCAGTGGGGCGGAGATGAGCACCGAGGCCACGCGCAGCTATAGTGTATGCCCCTAACCCAGCGTTGACAAATTGTCGTACTATGAACATTACATTTATCATTTTTATGCTCCAAGATTGTCGTAACCACACAAATAACGATAGAAAATTAAAGTTATCGTTAAAACGGTTAATTATAGATGGTTTTCGTTCTTTTTGTAGAGTTATCGGTCAGGAGCTACGAAAATGCAATGCGATAAGTACGATAATTTGGCAACGCTGCCCTAACCTTACCTTTACCTCAGTCGGTGAGAGGTAATGGAAGAAGAGACACGTGACTTCAGCTGTCCTGTTATCTTTTTTTATAGCCATGGCAGGTGTGTGGATCGGTGACAAAATTGGATAGCAAATCATCTAATCAGCACTCACTGAGTTTCAAGTTATTATCTTGGATACAAACTCGTAAAGTTTTGATTCCCTCACTCGCTACAACACTGATTTCACTCGTACGTCACAATCCACATCGGCCCTGGGATTAGGATTTGGGCCTCAGATAATATTTCTCTTGTGTAAGGCAGATGTTAATAGCTTTA
Organism: Eriocheir sinensis; assembly: GCF_024679095.1. Classification (NCBI taxonomy): domain Eukaryota; kingdom Metazoa; phylum Arthropoda; class Malacostraca; order Decapoda; family Varunidae; genus Eriocheir; species Eriocheir sinensis. Next base: position 9,761,370 of record NC_066554.1, read on the forward strand.
TTTAATAGATGGTTAGTAAACAGTTGATAGTTAGTAATAGCTATTGCTACAATGATAAGAAATTTGTGTCGCTTCTCTCTCTCTCTCTCTCTCTCTCTCTCTCTCTCTCTCTCTCTCTCTCTCTCTCTCTCTCTCTCTCTCTCTCTCTCCTATTAGCACTACTTCTACTACAACTACTACTATACTTTACCCTTCGATCGTTGGTGGTGTACTCGTAGCGGAGCAGAGACGCCCCTGACACCTGCTGCAGACGGTCCTTGGGCACTTCCACGGTGACAACGGGGAACAGATCCTCTTCTCCATAGCGTCTGCGAACTATTTCAAACTTCATCTCTGCGTCGATGTGCGCATCGCCCTCCAGTGGCGTCAGGCACATACCCATCGATAGCTCATTCAATTCCTTCATTTTGTACTCGTTGGGGTCGACTGTTAACACTGGGGAGGTTAGTGTAGTGGTAATAGTAGTAGTAGTAGTAGTAGTAGTAGTAGTAGTAGTAGTAGAAGTAGGCTCAAGGGCCAGTGGGGCGGAGATGAACACCGAGGCCACGCGCGGCTATAGCGAATATGCCGAATGCCGACCGCCTAAGGCCGGGATTCGAACCCGGCCTGCGGATTCGTAGCTAGGCACGCTAACCACTGCACCACGAAGGTAGCATTGCACAACGGAGGTCGGACACATAGAATCATCAAAAACACAAAGTGTTGGAATAGTAGGACAGGATTTGCAGTCATGGGGTGACACGACAAAACCGTGCAAGGCAAGGCTCAAGGCAAGGAGGCTGGCAGAGCTGGGCTCATAGGAGCTGCCCGGTGTGGGCTGACTAGCATTTTGCAGACTCCTTATGTTCTTATGGGCTTAAATAGTGAGAAAAGCAAACAAGGGAAGGATATAAGTAAAATATTCAGTACATCAGGATAAACCCGTGCATGTCCGAGCTCGGTGGTGGCGCGAGCAGATATATATTTTACTGTGGTGACGCCAATAACGAAATAACTTGTTTAAGAGTGCCAGGTACAGTCAAGACTAAGATGTTATAGAGGAACTTACGTGGGGTACAGGTGGGAGTGGGGGTGGTGGTGGCGGCGGTGGTGGTGGTGGTGGCGGTGGTGGTGGTGGTGGCGGCGGTGGTGGTGGTGACGGCAGGGTCACGACAGTCATAGGTCACCTGCACGTGTCCCTGTAAGAGAAGGAAGGTCAGTAGTGGCAACAACAGCAGATTAACTTGATTATATCTTTTGACTTCTATTATTTCAGAGTGATCAATATTACTGCGAGTATGAACTGTTTACCTTACCGAAAAAAATATATATATAAAAAAAAAACGTATAATTCTGAGAGCGCAGACTTCCGACAAGAACAATGCATAAACTTATAGACTTATAGCTTTCTCAAATCGTGTGGTAATTGCGTATATGATGCCTTTAAGTTTATGCCTACAATATGATCTGGTGGGCGGACAATAGGCACTAAGCTCCTCTTTTGCATTATTTTTAACAACAATAAATATATATAATACGATATAACACACACACACACACACACACACACACACACACACACACACACACACACACACACACACACACACACACACACACACACACACACACACGTTTTCCTTACCCGAATGTAAAACTTGACAAGGTTGAGAGCGTATCTGCCGCTGTTCATGTCATTGAAGGATTTGTATGGCAGCTCCTCGTTGTTCAGGGTGACCTTAAGGGCGACCTGGCAAGATAGGGAGAGGTTACGTGGCTGGTGCTCAGGTGTGTCCAGGTCCATCATTCCTTCTTTCCGTCCGTTGTATTTGAATCATCTTTTTTTTTTACAACAAATGAGACAGCTCAAGGGCACACAAAAAGGAAACTATAAAAAAAAACCGCTACTCGCTGCTCCTAAAAAAAGAAACAAAAGATGTGGCCGAAAGAGAGGTCAATTTCGGGAGGAGAGGTGTCTTGATACTCTCCTCTTGAAAGAGTTCAAGTCGTAGGCAGGAGGAAGCACAGATGAAGGAAGGCTGTTATCTTTTATAGCCTTGGCGGGTTCGTGTATCGGTGACAAGTCTGAACCAAAGCAAACCGTCTTATCACCAATCACTGAGTTTTGTGTTTCTATCTTGAGAATGAATCCATAAAATGTTGATGTCCTCACCGCTACATCATTGATAACAAGGGCCAATTGAGACGGATCTAAACACTGAGGCAACGTGCAGCTGTAGCGCATGTTCCCAAGTTTACCTTATATCGCAATCAACGTCAGTCCTTTGGTTAATTGGAATCCGTTAAAAGGTAAAGTTGGGGGCATACGCTATGGCTGCGCGTGGCATCGGTGCTCATCTCTGCCTCATTTGCTCTGTAACCACTGCTACTATACTTCACCTTCTGGTCTATGGTGGTGTACTCGTAACGGAGCAGAGACGCCCCTGACACCCTTTGTAGAAGTTCTTTGGGCACGTCAACGTTGCCTGCGAGATACAGATTGCCGCCACTAGGGCCTTTGGGCACTACCTCCAACCTCAGCTTAGCGTCGACGTCCGCGCCGCTCTCCAATGGCGTCAGGCAAAGCAGCATCGATGGCTCCTTCAACTCCTTCACTGCGTACCCGTCGGATTTGATCGTTTCGGCTGTGGAGTATAGTGCAGTAGTGGTAGTAGTAGTAGTAGTATAGTAGTAGTAGTAGAAGTAGTAGTAGTAGTAGTAGTAGTAGTAGTAGTAGAAGTAGAAGTAGCAACGTTGCCAGATTGTCGTACTCTGCCTCTTATGTTTGCCGATTTCCGAACAAAAAACTGCTTTCATCGCCCAAATAACTGCCTTCATATATGGTTATTGTTTAAATGGTTAATTATTGAAAAAGAAGAAGAAGAAGAAGACGAAGAAAAGAAGAAAAAGATAAAAAAAAAATTTGATGGGTCAGATTTATATACCGGAGTGTTTACACCTGCATGGCATCACTATAAAAGTTCACCTGTGCCACTAATGGGTTTGCGGTGAATATCTGCGCAATTTGGGATTACGGAAGTAGTCTATACTGGAGCTATAGGAATGCACCAAAAATACCCAAGTACAAAAATACATATTTTATGGTAAGGTCAGGACGCCTGCCTCCTGACCTTGCCTGCTGGCCTTACTTCTGGTGCCCGTGGCCAGCGTCGGCAGTAAGCTCACCACCCACCAGGCGACGAGGAGGTGGGTAAAAGGGAGGCCGCCTGCTGCCCGTTGGTGAAGCATCTTGAAAGGTCTTACAGATGTTGGCTGATGTGTTTTGATCTCACATTGGCGACTGATGTGCTGCAATAAGTAAAGGAACACATAACACTGAATAAGTTATACAATGGTAGAATAATGGCATTAACATAAATAAAGTTTTTATTTTTTTTAAACGAGGTCACCGTCACACAGTAAAGCCACAGTAAGGGTCGATAATTGAGTGCCTAGGAAGACCTGGAGAAGGTAAACTGTGGCAACCTGGATGGCACACTGGCCCTTTGTCTCGGGGTGATGGGTTCCTGTACATCACGGGGTCAAGGGCTGAAATGACAGAGAGGAGCGCCGACGCAACGCGCAACTCTTGCGTATTTTTATAGTTATAACCTTAATGATACTTTACATTTATAACCTTAAAAAAATGATGAAACATTATCAATACTTTCCATCTGTACACTGTATGTATATAGTTTATAAGGATAGCCCCTGTGCGATGACATGACGCGAGCCAAGAACCGAGCTGCTGCCTGCAAGACCAGGTCCGCTGCAAGGCCTTGAATTAGCTCACTGCAGGGAACATCAGCTCCTACCACCGTGCTGCATTGGAAAAGGGCAGCTTACCACTGCTTCCCACTATTTACTGTCATCTATCCTTCGTGAAGCCCATTATTTTCCAGTGAGATATAGCTGATCTGCAACACACCTTCACTTATGAAAGCATCAGTTGCTACAAACGTGTCGTAATGCTTAAAAGGTTCACCGTGGCTTGCCTCCGTCTGCACTTTCAAGAGGAGGGTATCAGGACACCTCTCCTCCCGAAATTGACCTATCTTTCGGCCACCCCTCTAACTCTTTTTAGGAGCAGTGAGTAGCGGGCTTTTTTTAACACTTGTTACCATTTTTTTATGCCCTTGAACTGACTCCTCTGCTGTAAAAAAAAAAAAAAAAAAAAAAAAACTTTGCAAGGCACTGAAAAATTTCCCGTCAAATACAACCACCTTAGAATTCACTTTCCCTGCTGTAAACGAACTGTACCACCGAGTCCACTGAACCATGCAGCACCTAGTAGCTTAGGCGTTAAGTCTGACCTGCTCTTCTTCGTTGCCTCGTTGTTTCCTTCCCCTGACAAAGCAGGAAGTGACAGCAGCAGCAGGAGGCACGGGCGACGGGTGGGGGCGTCTCTACACTCTGACGTACTTAAGGGAACTGATAAAAACTGACTCCTTGCCTGGATAACACTCGTTGGTCGCGACACACATTGCCATATAACCAGTCGATGAAGCGGAAGAGCACTAGGAGAGATAGTGATGTGTTTTTGCCTATCTTCAACCTGCAGCTGAAGTCGACTTTCCATGCAGCGACCTTGTGGAAAACGGGAGGTGGGGGGAGCATACGTGAAATTAGAACCGTGTCTCGTTTTCTTTTCTCTACTTAACGCCAACGGTTAGGAGATAAGCTTACCTGAAACACCTTTTTCTCAATGGAATTCTTATTTCGAAAGACATGAAGAAAAAAAAATGTCACAGATTTCCTCCTTTATCGCATTTTTATTTGTATTTTTAATTTTCCTGAGCTGGTTGATAACGGCGATTTGGGATCAGTTGGTGTGACTGTGGATCTGATAAGCACGAATGTCTTAACTGTTATGGCGCGCCTGAAGCGGGAGTTCCTGAAGGTGTGACGTTTTATTTATTTTTGTTTATTTTTTACAGCAGAGGAGACAGTGCAAGGGCGTAAAAAAAGTAGAAAATAACAATGAAAAAAAAAGCCCGCTACTTACTGCTCCTAAATACAGTAGAGTGGCCGAAAAGAGAAATCAGTTTTTGCATTTCCTTCCCTAATAATACGCCTCTATGAATGTTAACTAGACAGGTATCGTTATTTTTTTCCTCTCCTGATCCTCTTGGTTCTTCTCTTCCTTATTCATCCTTCCAAGTTTCGTTTTCCTGATTATCTCCAAGTATCAACTTTTTTTTTTCCATAATAGTTCGCCTTTTTTCCCGTCTAATCAGTCCTCCTTCTTACATTTTCATTTTCTTCATCATCTTCCAATATTATCATTTTTAACCCTGTTTTTTATTTGTTTCCCTCCTGATTCTCTTCCTTCCTCTCTTCCTCATTCTTCCAATTTTCGTTTTCCTCTTCGATTTCCAGTCATTATTTTTTTCCATTTATTTTCGTTTTTCCTTCCCTCCTTATTCTCTTGTTTCTTCTCCTCCTCATTCTTACATTTCTCGTTTTTCCTTCCCTCCTTATCTTCTTGTTTTTTCTCCTCCTCATTCTTACATTTCTCGTTTTTCCTTCCCTCCTTATCTTCTTGTTTTTTCTCCTCCTCATTCTTACATTTCTCGTTTTTCCTTCCCTCCTTATCTTCTTGTTTTTTCTCCTCCTCATTCTTACATTTCTCGTTTTCCTCACCGTCTTCCTCTCCTCCCTCTCCTCCTCCTCTTTCTCCTACTTCTTTTCTTCCTTCTATTCGACTTTTCTCTTATTCCTCTTTGCCTCTCTCATATTTCTCGTCTCCCTGTTTCTCTCTTCCTTTTTCGCTTTCCTGCTCTTCCCCATCTTCTTCTTCCTCCTCCTCCTCCTTTTATCTTCCTCCACTTCTTGTTCTTTCTCCTCCTCCTCCTCCTCCTCCTCCTCCTCCCCTTCCTCTTCATATTCTTTCATTTCCTTCTCCTTTTCTTCTTCTTCCTCTTCCTCCTCCTCCTCCTCTTCGTTGTCGCCTTGCTCTACTTCCTTCCTTTTTTTTTCCTTATCACTTTCTTCTTTCTAATCATCTTCCTCTTCCATTCATTTTCGCTTCCCTTATAATTATCATCTTCCTCCTAGTCCTCACCATCCTACTGACCTTCCTCTTCTACCTCTTTTTTCTCTTATTCCTCATCCCTTCCTCTTCTTCCTCCTCATGTCCACTGACCTTGATATAAGTTAAGTGTAAAGTGTTTCCAGGTCTTTATTTATTCTTTGGCCATCTATGCTGAGTTCAGAGCTAAAATATGTTCCTTTATAATTCTTTTCATTAAACTCACAATAACTCTTCTCCTTAACCCGGTACCAGCGACGGGCCAAATTTGCGGCCTTACCGTGTAGCAGCGACGGGCCAATTTTTTGTCATGATAAAGACCCCCAAAAATAGATGATGCATAAACCTATCACACATGCGTTGATATATATTATGAAATGGTGTGTGTGAGTGGTGATTTTTTTTCATTAATTCGCTTAGAGGGGCCTTTAATTAAGAAACATGATTCTCGCAGCTACTGGGTTAACGCTCCAACAAATACCTTTACATAAACAACCCTTTTTTTTTTTCTTTTTTTTTTAACACCGCGATGCTTACGTATATATATTTTTCTTGCTATACCTCTTTAGCATTCCGAAATCTTTGCATCCATACCGTCCAGATAGATTAAAATGCCTTACTTTTATATTTTTCCCGTTTCTGAATAAGGCTCACACAAAAGTAGGCCTACTCACGGTTATCAGTCTGAGGGAAAAACTCATTCACCGCCTTTTCGAGTATTTAATCCCCCTGCCGATAAGGTTTTAATATAACTATGCGAATAACTGATAAGGAGGGGAGGTGTGGAAGGAGAGGGGGGAGAGGGGGAGCTGGTGTGAGAGAGGGAGAGGAATGATGAGAGAATGTGAAAGGAAGTGGAGGGTCGAGAAAAAAGGAATAGGAGGGATGTGTGGGATAGAAAAGAATGGGGAGGGGAGAGGGAGAAGGGGAGAGGGGAAAGGGGGAAAGAGAGGGAGAGGAGTGAAAGGAAGAGGGAGGGGAGGGGAGGGAGACGAGAGGACTATTCTCTTCTACAGGGAGGTTGGAAAGTCGCTGCTTCGCCTCAAATATTCTGAGGCGCCGTATTGGGCTTAGTTTTATGGTCAATTGTGTGAGGGTGATTAATTTAGGCGCCAGTGAGAGAGAGAGAGAGAGAGAGAGAGAGAGAGAGAGAGAGAGAGAGAGAGAGAGAGAGAAGGAGTGTCAATGTTTGTCTTGCTTTCTCACCTGTGTGTCGGCGAGAGAGAGAGAGAGAGAGAGAGAGAGAGAGAGAGAGAGAGAGAGAGAGAGAGAGAGAGAGATTTTTTTATTTTTTATTAATTTATTACACGCAAGGGTGCCAAGCCTAGTACATGTTCAGGATGCTAACTTGGATACAGGCGACTCGTGCCTCACAGGGCACGCTGTGATACTGAGTCAACAGTAGGGAAAAAAAAAAAATTAGCATCCCCAAAAATGTGGATGTCGAGTGAGGATAACATCTAGATTGTTTCCAGACGATAAATATTTACATGTCTCCACAAGTGAGAGTCCTTGCGGTATTAAGTCAGCAACACGTGGACACTCCAAGCAATAGTGTTCAAGGGTGTTAGCATTGGGCGCGTCACACAGCTTGCAGGAGAAGTGAGGCGCGTCCCCCGCCTCGGCCAGCTGCCACACTCGCCGGTACCCAAGCCGGAGACGAGCACACACTACATTATGGCGGCGAACCATGAGACCGGAGCGACGGTACATGTGTGGACGAGGCAGGAAGTGTTCGTAGTGCTGGATAGACGCACTAGCGGCCCTCTCAGCATCGCTACGGTGACGGGTGGAGGAGAGAGAGAGAGAGAGAGAGAGAGAGAGAGAGAGAGAGAGAGAGAGAGAGAGAGAGAGAGAGAGAGAGGATTAGGGGTCTGCAAGCTCTCAAGTTCTGACCAAGAAGAACCAGAAACTAATATCGTCTTTGTTTCCATACTGAGGCAAGAAACGTGAAAGCTAAGTATCGGTGGTGTCAGACGCTTCCAACTCTCACTTCAACTACTTCCAAAGGCCAGAAAGGAGATCAATCGGGTTCTCATGTGTGTTTTTTAGGTTCATGATACAGAAGAGGGATCAAATACAACCAGAGTCATTAATCCCCTGACTGCGGATTTCCTACAAGAAGACACCACCAAGCTACAGAAATGGATCAAAAAGTGGCTATTAAAATTCAATGAAGTAAAATATAAAGTCCTGCACCTTGGGAGGGGATATCCAGCACACCAATACCACATGGGAAACACTCTACTACCCACCACAAAGGCAGAGAAAGACCTGAGAGCATGTTTCCAGGCTACAAGTAAAGGCTTAATCCGTGCCAATCGCAGCGGACGGGTTAAACTACCCTGAAAATCCCCACAACTACATAAGCCTTGTCAAACATGTGTGCTGGGGCGCCGAAGTGTTTGAGAATATGACCCAAGTACTCGTCACGTGCTCCGAACGAAAAAAGGGTCATATTACCAAACATTTCTGCGTCCAAGCACACACATTCGACAAGATTTTCGAAAGGGTTTTGAGCATTTCCGGGGATAGTTGTATAACCCTGATGGTAGTTTGACCTCTCTGTACCATAACCCTAAGAAAACATTCATTAGAACCATTGACCTCCTTTTTGGCCATTATAAATATTGGTTGTGAGAGCCGGAAGTGTCTGATAATACCGACCATAATATCGGGGTTCTCAAAGTCAAGGTCACTCTGGTTTCGAAAGTGAGGCGATAACACGAAGGTACAGAAAGTCGTTGGGAGGAAGAACAATGCCTGATTTCAGATTAAGATTTTTATTGACATGCCTATCTAACAAGGACGTGAGACATTGACTTTTCCAGGTCTCTTGCTATATACTTATTGATTAATACGGATAATATATACTGCTACTACGACTACTACTACTACCACCATTACTGCTACTACTATTAATGTCAGTCTTAATGCTAATACTAATACTGCTATTACTATAAGAACAACAACCATTACTACTACTACTACGACGACGACGATGACGAAGGGGACGACGACAAGCACCACCACCACTTATATTACATTCCTGCGTGGTGTAGTGGTTACCAATCCTAGCTCTGAATCCGCGGACCTTGATTCGAATCCCTGCTTGGGCAGTTGGAGCGCAGCCCACCCAGCTGTTCATCCTCCCTTTCAGACTGGTTGATAAATGGGGACTTGGAGAAACCCTGCGTGGGTAAACTGTGGTAACCCGAATGTCTAACGTGCCCTGTGTCCCAGGATGATGGGTTCTCCACAGGTTCAAGGGACATACCTACACTGGGCACACACTGTCCTCCCTCGCCTATCCCACTCAACACCACGCTGCTCTTCATCTCCCCTGGCCTAATAGCTATGCTCTACTGATGGCCAAAAGAAAAAAAATCATCTCCTTCTGTGCCTCCAGGGCTTCAACACGTGGACAGAGGGACCGTATGGGTACAGCTGGGACATGATGGTACATTCGTGGGACACCCTACACGTCAAGGTCACTGCCGTTACCGCTAATGGGGGACACCGCGTCTACGTGGACCCCGACGTGAGTGTGTGTAATAATAATAATAATAATAATAATAATAATAATAATCTCTCTCTCTCTCTCTCTCTCTCTCTCTCTCTCTCTCTCTCTCTCTCTCTCTCTCTCTCTCTCTCTCTCATATTCTGTCTATCTATCTAAATAATGTTTTATGCACCCCCCCTACCCCCAGCGCTGGGTGTCCAGCCCCCGGTGGTCGAGTCACGCGGACATGGCGGTGCAGTACTGTCGCTGCGTCCAGAGCCGCCTCGCCGCCCTCGGCCACCCCGTCACCGCCCTCTACCTCGACGTCTGGAAGTCCCTCAACGGCAGGTTCCAGCAAAGAATTTTCGATCCCACCGTGAACATCCTGGAGGCGCCCTGGTCACCCTGGAGCGAGGTGTGTGTGTGTGAGGGCAATGTATAATCTCACGCGCGACCTTTCTCTTCTATCTCTCCGTTCAGTCGTCCAAGCACACACAAACAAGAGCTACCAACAAACCGGCAGACCTTCAAAACTTATAAAAGAAAACCAAATTAGAAAAAAAGATAAACAGTAAACTAAAAATAAATAATCCACGCGTCCATGCAAACATCAACAAGAACCAACAGGCAAACGAGTGCCAACAAAACTCATAAACAAAAACAAACTAAGAAAAAGTAGAAAAGAAAAAGAACAGGGAAAAGTGTTTGTCTTGAGGATGAATGACCTTGTTGACAAAAATGTCCTCAGACTTAAAATTAAAAACAACTAAAATTATAAAAACAAACAAAACAAAAAAGAGCCAAATATTACTGAAAATAAATATAGGGAAACACTTACGAAGGGTCACATTCTTAAACATTTTGGCGCCTATAAGCATATATATTTGACAAGGCTTTCGTAGGAGTTTCGAGCAATTCCAGGGATAGTCATGACCCTAGTTGTAGTTTGACCTTTCTTCTGTACCATAAATCTAAAAAACATTCAGTAGAACCCAAATGATCTCTTTTTTGACCTTTGGAGGTAATTGATTTGAGCGGCGGAAGCGTCTTACTAAGGCTGGTATTACAAAACACTTTGCCATATCACAGCAGCTCTTTCGAAAGGTCAAAGAGGGGATCAGTCGGGTTCTAATGAGTGTTTCTTTAGGTTCATGGTACAGAAGAAGGGTCAGACTACCACCAGGGTCATAAAACTACCCCTGGAAATGTCCACAACTCCTACGAAAGCCTTGTCAAATATGTGTTTTTTGGGCGGCGAAATGTCTCATAATTACAACCCTTACTCTATTTGAATACCATCCATTAGTTCTTACATATAATGACCTTGAGTCCTGCCCGCAGACGCCGTGGGTGCTGCCGTTAGTGAAGGACCTCGACCACTGGAGGACACGACTCTACCACCAGCAGGAGGAAGATGAGCTTTCAACCTCCCCCGTGGAAAGGATATTCGTGGCCGACTTCCCCGGTGAGGCACAAGATATCTCCTTATTATCCTTTTCTCTCTCCTCTTCTTCCTCTTCCCTCGTCCCCTACTCCACCTCTACCTCCTCCCTCTCTTTGTTGTCTTGCTTATTTTCTTTCAACTTCTTCATTCTACTATTCCCTTCCTTCTCCTCCCTATTCTCCTCCTCTACCCTCTCTATCTTATTTATTCTCCTCATCGTCTTTCTCTCTCTCTCTCTCTCTCTCTCTCTCTCTCTCTCTCTTGTCTCTTTTCTTCTCTCTACTGTGGTCATTTTTAAAGTTCTCGGACTGTTTTCCTTTCCTATTAAATAATGTTGCCATAGTATGAGTATTATTTTTCTCAGCTTCTATCTTTTAACAAAAATGTTTAAATCTTGTATCAGTACTTTTTCTTTTCTCTGTCATATCGTCTCCTCTCTTGTATTTGACATCCCCCAGGCCTTACTCTCGAGAATTACCTGAGCACTGATTTGGAGAACGTCACTCTGGAGGTATTGAAGGGCGTGGTGGTGGCGCTCCTCCCTTGTGAGGGTGGTGGCGGGGGTCGCCTCGATGACCAAGAGCCCAGAGACGGCCCCGAAAACATCACGGCCTACCAGCAACAGAATGGCGCCGGCACTCCCGCCCACTGGAAGCAGCTTGCCTTGAGGACCCACCGGTCACATGAGGGCCTTAAGGAAACGTCAGAAAGAAGCAGTGACTATGAGAAGGGAACAGACTTCCAGAAACTATTAATAGGATGTCATGATCTTTCCATGAGCCTTCACAGGGCGCAAAAGAGTCTCAAAGAGTTGGCAGCCAGTATCCACGTTGGGACTAAGGGCGTGAGTGCACATTTATGCGGGGCGGCGGAGGTGAGGGTGTGCCCTGTGGTGGTAGAGTCGGGAGGCAGCCTGACCCTGCCGACCGGTGCCTTCCACTCCATCACCACCACGTCCTCCTCACCAGCCGTTTACTCCTACAGCTTCACGAATGCAACGTTGAGTGTCGAAGAACAACGGAGTTATATGGCAAGCCACAGTACTGCGGACGAGCCACGCGGGAAGGGTGGACTGGGATTGACTGATACAAGTCCCTCTGACGGGTCAAACAGCAACACCCAAGACGGCCAGCCCCACACCCGTCCCGAAGACTTGGATGAGCAGTTAGGTGTTGAGTTCCCGACTTTCCAAGACCTTATTAAGTTCTTCAAGCGGAAACTGACTCTGTTCTGGAGGTCAGGAAGGCTCTTGGCTAAAGCCTGTCACTGTGTGCTCACCAACTCCTGTCCCAAAAAAGGGTAACTGGCGCCTGACTTCTTACACGACGTATTAGTATTTATTAACACTTAGTTGTGGCTAGTTTTTTTTTCTTCCATTTTGAGGACGGAGTTACTGTAGTTAGAAGTGTTGGATTTTCACAGAATTAAGTCGACACATTACAAGCTCAGTCGTAAAAAGTGATATAAAGAAACAAAGAAAAAAACGGCTAACCATGCCTTGAAAAACTGACCAAAAGAGACAGACAAGCCACATTATTGTTGTTACTAAATACCATTACGACGTTTAACCCGGTAGCAGCGACGGGGCAAATTTGTGGCTTTACCGTTTACCAGCGACGGGCCAATTTTTTACCATGATATAAACCCCCAAAATAGATGATGCATAAACTAATCACAAATGCGTTGATATATATATATTATGAAATGGTTTGCGTGAGCGATGATTTTTTCTCATTTTTCTCGCTTAGAGGGGCCTTTAAGAAACATGATCCCCGCAGCTACCGGGTTAAAAAAAATCAGGCGTGGCAGGTCGCAGAGTTATGTCTTGGCAACACGTCCTCCCTCACCCGTGCTCGCTGTGCTACGATCGCCTTTCAAGTCTTGGGTAGCCCCCTAGGACTTACCATAGCTTCTCTCCGCTAATACTATAATGTTTTTTCTGCTTAAATCTCCTTATGGATACTGTTTGGTTATGTTGGTAATGAGGTTGCTAGTTAACGCTCTTAAGTCCTAACTATTTTTTTTTTTTTTTTGTAATCTCCATATTGATTTAGGTTACCTGGACATCTTTATTGGTTACGATCGCCTTTCAGGTCTTGGGTAGCCCTCTAGGACTTACTATAGCTTCTCTCCGCTAATACTATAATGTTTTTTCTGCTTAAATCTCCTTATGACTACTGTTTGGTTATGTTGGTAATGAGGTTGCTAGTTAGCGCTCTTAAGTACTAACTAATCTCCATATTGATTTAGGTTACCTGGACATCCTTATTGATCAAGTCAGCATGTTTGTACCCCCTTGCCTGCGTTCCCAATATATCCATCTGCTTCTTCCTATACGCTCTATACGCTTATGAAGGGCATCCGTATAGTTCTTTATTACTATACAAGGGTGTATGCTTCCTTGTGGTACTCAAAGTTATAAAGAACTGATCCCATGTAGCTAAAACGCGTCTCAGCGAGGTGACGCTCAGAGAATAAAACATGAGCTTGACGGTGTTGCATGTCTCTGAGCACCCTGATGGCTCCCTGCGTCCAACGGGCACGGGGAGAGAGAGAGAGAGAGAGAGAGAGAGAGAGAGAGAGAGAGAGAGAGAGAGAGAGAGAGAGAGAGAGAGAGAGAGAGAGAGAGAGAGAGAGAGAGAGAGAGAGAGAGAGAGAGAGAGAGAGAGAGAGAGAGAGAGAGAGAGAGAGAGAGAGAGAGAGAGAGAGAGAGAGAGAGAGAGAGAGAGAGAGAGAGAGAGAGAGAGAGAGAGAGAGAGAGAGAGAGAGAGAGAGAGAGAGAGAGAGAGAGAGAGAGAGAGAGAGAGAGAGAGAGAGAGAGAGAGAGAGAGAGAGAGAGAGAGAGAGAGAGAGAGAGAGAGAGAGAGAGAGAGAGAGAGAGAGAGAGAGAGAGAGAGAGAGAGGACTTTTTCTTCGTCATGTCATTCTACTGTATTTCATGTTTTGAGGTTTGTCTCCTTTCCAGTACCTGAGTACCAAAACCAGAGAGTGAATGATGGTGATTTAAAAGGCGAGATTCCACATACAGGCACCGTCACTCTCGCCCACCCAGAGAAGTCAAAAGTCACTCTTACTTCGCTTGCTCTTACCTTAATATCCGAATCATGACAGCCTCGTGATGACAGGAACTCAATCATACTAGCACCAAGCTACATGTAAGCCATCCATACTTATCAATGACATGTATCAAATGTTATTATTGATTTTATGTAATTTTCTTGGTCTTGGCTCGGGAGCCAGCCATTTCTTTATTCCTTTTGGCACCTCAAGGGTGGAGACACGGGCTTTATAGAGCCCGTCAGTATCAAGCAGATTTGTCCCTTTGGGAGGGACATTGGGCCCTTGTCGAGTGTGCCGACAGACCGACTCTGTCGGCTGACGTCAGCCGAGCCGACCAAGTCGGTCTGTCGATGAGGACTGGCATGTCGCTGATCATCGTGTCAGGATCGGAGCATACTACAAAACAGTTCATCCTCATTTCCCTCGTTTTCTACTCTCTCTCTCTCTCTCTCTCTCTCTCTCTCTCTCTCTCTCTCTCTCTCTCTCTCTCTCTCTCTCTCTCTCTCTCTCTCTCTCTCTCTCTCTCTCTCTCTCTCTCTCTCTCATAGAAAACTGAAATATGTAACCGGGAGCACAACAAATGGCATATGACACAACACAAAGATATTATGAACTTGTATTTTCCTTTACCTTATAATCGAGAAAAACAAAAGTTGGTCTGAGGAATGAGACGTGCTTGACATACTTCCCGTCGACATCGGGTGGCGGTCGCGTAAGTGGAAGTAAAACAGAAAAATAGTGGCAGTACGCGACTGTTAACACCCTTTTGCAAGTTTCACATTACCACTAATTATGCAGAGATGTTGAAATCAAAATGATCATCCCAGATTAAGAAAACTTACTTAATACTCATTACTTATTTATTACTTAATACTCGTTAAAATGATAATTGCAATAAAAGTTGATGCCACAAGAAATTAGAATAAATAGTCGTCTTCAAAGGTTTAAAATAAATAGTTTGTCTTCAACGGTGGAGTCTAACAGAAGGTATTAGCAGTGAAGGGAAGAAGAAACAGCACGGGGAAGAGAATGACAAATTTTTATAGCCATCTTATGAGGGGGTAGCGGCGGGGATTCCCGGGCTAAGGTGTGCAGATGAAAGGGACGGCGGGATCCTGCGTTCATCCCTGGTCGCTGTTGCTGCCCCTGACGCGGCCCGAGGAGGAGCGGGCGAAGAGGAGGGAGGGGTTGATGAGCGGCTGGTCGGGGCGGTACAGCTGCAGCAGGTACGCGGGCATCATGGAACCGAAGCCGCGCTTGTCCTGCACCTGGCGAGGATGAAAGTACCAAGTGACTTGTTGCTCTGCTTCATTTGAAAGGTACTATTACTATTTTCCATTATCATCGTTTTTATCAACACCGTTCATGAACCGAACCGAACCAATTTAGTCTTGATTTTATCTTTCGCTGACATTTGAAACTTTATTATTTTATTATCACCCGACGAAAAACACTTTTGAGAACCCAGTTAATCTTCTTTGTGGCCTTTGGAAGCGGTTGATGTGAGAGTTGCAATCAAAGAATCCTTGATGCCGCCTTACCTGAAGTGTCTCTGATGTGTGCCTCGCTCCCCCACGCCTTACCTGCAGTGCCTCTGGCTGGCCCGGGTCGTCAGGATCCTCCCAGTACCCCCGCTTCACGACGGGCCAGAAGGGCTGAGCCTGGCCCCGCTCGTAGCCCGGATCAGCGGCCACAACCCCAAGCACCCCCAACGCCAAGAGTCCAGTCAACACAACGCCAACGAGGCTTTCCTGAAGGTACAAAAACAGGACTGTCACTCGCCTCCTCCTCCGCCTCCTTTTTCTTCTCCTCCTCCATCCTCCTCACCTTACTACGACTCCTCTTTCTTCTTCTCTCTCCCTTTTCTTCTCCTCATCTTTCTCCTTTCGCCCCCTCCTCCTCTCCCTTCCTCCTCTTCTTTCTTTTAATCTTCTAGCTCTTCATTTCTTCCTTCCTCCTCTTTCTCTTCTTCTTTCTCTTCTTCCTCCTCTTCTTCCTCTTCTTCCTCTTCCTACTCCTCTTCCACCTCCTCCTCCTACCCCTCTAACTCCTCCTCCTCCTCCTATTACTACTACTACTACTACTACTACTACTACTACTACTACTACTACCACCTCCGTTACTACAACTTGTTAAATAGACTGATCTAGTTAGGCAAGTTTCCCTTTCCTATGCTTAATTAAAACTTCTGTTCCTTTGTCCTTTGCTGTTACTATCTCCTCAGAGTTTTCCTCCTATTTTTTTCTCCTCCTCTTCTTCCTTCTTTCTCCTCCCAATCCTTTTTCTTTTACTCTTCTTCCACAACCTTTTTTTTTTACGCATTCTACTCCTTCTCTTTCTTCTCCTCCTCCTCCTATTTCTCCTCCTCTTCGTCCCCCTCTTCCTCCTCTTCCTCTTCCTCTTCCCCTTCCCTTATTCCATTATTGCTCTATTCTCTGCATCTTTCTCATTGTCTGCCTCTTGATCTCCCTCACCCAACTATTGTTATTATTATTTTTATTATTATTATAAGTAGTAGTAGTAGTTTTATTATTATTATTTTGATGATGGTGGTGGTTATCATTTCGACTATTATTCCTATCATTATTATTGCTATCATTATCATTATTGCTACCATTATTTTTCAGTTTGCTCAATGTTTTGTTTTGTTTTACCACACATCGTAGGAAAGACGTCTCGTGGTGATTAGAATAGTTAGTCATCAGCTGCTAAAACAAATCAGAGTGTCGAAGAAGACTGCTAAATCTGATGAAAGGAACAGCAAATTATTCCACACCCTCTCATAAAGGGGCTATTAAACTGGGCAAATTTTCCGTGGATTTTCAGTCAAACCACCATTTCCGCTGGCGTGGTTCCTATATTTCTCACTCACTCACTTTTAGTACCCGCGCTCATTCACACATGCGTTCACCTACTTCACTCACATTCACTGCTCTCGTTCACTCACTCATGCATTCCCTTACCTTACCTACTCACATCCAACAACCTCGTTTAAGGGGCTATTACACTGGGCAAATTTTTCGTGGATCTTCAGTCAAACCACGATTTCCGCTGCCGTGGTTCTCATATTTCCGTTGTTTTCTGACGTGTCCACGATCTTTCAAAGCTACGGTAGATTTCACCAAAGGACGACGGTATTAGTCACCATCATCAGCAGCAGCAGCAGCAATAACAAGAAACAAATGAAAACCACGCTAGCGGAAATCGTGGTTTGACTGAAGATCCACGGAAAATTTGCCCGCAGTGTAATAGCCCCTTAAGGGTTAAAGCGATTTGACAAGTTTCATGAACTGGAAAAGCAATTATTATTTTTTTCATCAACAGGATCGATGTTGTGTGACGTTTATACCGGCTTGCATTCACTTAAAAGGGGGTAATGTGATTTGATGAATAAGCAAAAATCTTTTCATATCATTTTAGATCTCGTATTGATCGAGGTCTGGTTTTCGGGGGTGACGACTTCACTCATCTTTTTACAGTGCATGTATACGTAAATGTCGAGCTTGTATCAGATATTTGGCAGCTAACAAAAAAAAATGTAGTATGATCATGTTCTTATTTTTTATATACCCCAGAAAAAAAATGTCTTATGGGAAGTGAGGTCTTAAGAATAGCCACCTGGCACAAACATGACCGCATGGGCCACGAAGATCATTTGTCAAAAGTCAGGCCCTTTCATTTGCGAGGTGGATGTGTCAGTCTCCTTTAGGCCCTATAAGCTATAGCGAGAGGGCTTCACACACACACACACGAAAAATATTTGTCACTGCCATTCATTCCGCTCGTTTTCATCTTTTGATCCAGTTGTGATTGAGGTAGGATAAAAGAAACAATTATAATCTTTCCCAGTGTGTTCCTCATTATCTCTGTTTACCTGCGTGAAAAGAATACGGATCAAAAGAGCAATATTTACCTTCATCGGTGCGGCGCGAAGTGACGTCGAGGCTAGCGACAGTTGGCGGCGGCGGCGGCGGCGGCGACGGCGTTGGAGTGCTGGGGCGCGCGTCTCCTCACCCTTCTGTTCCTCCGTCTTCCCCAGCCAGGCGGGAATGAGGCACTCTCCCTCCACGCTCGCCTCTTATCCTGCTCCTCCTCCTCCTCTTCCTCCTCTACCTCTCCTAGGTTTCCCTCATTCTCCTCTTCCCCCCTCCCCACCCTCCTGACCCCCTCACACCCACACGTTACGTACGCCTCCCTCGTCCGCCACCCACGACAATGGACGGTAAATGAGACTAAAAACATCGGGAGGAAATTATTTAATATATTTCCTGGTATATTCATATCCTTTTTCCCGACTGCTGCTTTTCCTCCTCCTCCTCTTCCTCCTGCTCCTCCTCCTGCTCCTCTTCCTGCTCCTCCTCTTTCTCCTCCCCCTCTTCCAGCTGCTGTAACATACCCCCCTTGATACAGCCCCCTTTTTTCATTGCCACATCGACGTTCAGTAAGACAGGTAAGAAGCTAAGGTGGATGAGCTGAGCGATGGAAAGAGGAGGAGCACTTGTCGTTCATGATTAAGGGTTTAGATCCTGTAAGAGGAGACAAATGAGCCCTGAGAAAGAGAGTTCGCGCACCCCCACTTGTCTCCCACGCCGCCCCTCACCGGTGGGAAATCATGGTATTGAAGGCTGACGACCTGCTGGAGTTCAGGCCTCACAAGACCCCCCCCCTCCACCGCCACCCACGCCTCCACGAACACCTTCACTCCTTAACACTCCTCGTGGGATGCCCCGGAGTGGTGCTTTGCAAGGGGAAGGGAAGGCGAATAGAGCTGTGCGAGTGTATGTATATAGGAGAAATTTTTACACTTCCACACACAGTCCCCTTGGAAAAGCATGAAAACACATATTGCAATATGTGCTTTTACGACGTTTATCATTGCAGTAAATATATAGCTTTAACTAAGAACAGAAAAAAATTAAGTATTTACACTTTAATCTGTGTGGGCGAGATTGTTTAACAAAGTGGAGGGGAGAGATGATGATCCATGGCAGGGGAACACACAGGCAAGGGAAGGAGAGGAGAGAGGAGGGGTAAGGAATGTTGATGGGGTGTGACCGCATTCTATAATTCAATTTCCTTGTTGAATAAAAGGAAACGTTACCATTGCAAAGATGGCACCACCGCCATGACGCCCCCTCTTTTTTTTTCCGGCATAGGAGACAGGCCATACTTGGGAAGACGATTAAAGGTGATTAAGAATATCCTCGAGCAATGTTCAATTAATCAATAGCGGCATACACCGGGGGGCGCGTCGCCTCACCCACCTGGGACGCCAAACCCTGGTGTTCCTCTAGGCAAGTCTCCATTCCTGCCCTCTTTCCATCCTAAGTGACTCATAGCATGATTCATCGACTTGCTCAAGCAACGAACTTTATGGGTGCCCCCTTGGCCTCTATTACTTGGGCTAGTCTTCTACAGAAACGACCTGGTAAGCATGGTCGACTTCTGCGTAGTGCGCCACATGTGCGTATAGCCGGAGTTGGTGTGCACGGGCTATGGAGGTAGTAGGCCTTGATTCAATCTCACGGAGTAGGTATAGTTTCCTATTTGACACAAGGTCAGTCTAGCGATATCCCACGAGTCTGTGTACGGTAGGCATTGATTACCAAAGGCACTTTTTACGGTAGTAAGTGCGTAGAGACTTTTTTTTTTAGGTGCTTCCTAAAGCGCCTGTAGGCTGTCTTGGGCGACCCCAGCCCGTTAGTGGCGCATGCAAATTTTATTTATAGTGGCTGCCGTGATATATGACTCTTGGTTGGCCCATGCTGCTACGTCTCACCATATATATATATATATATATAGAGAGAGAGAGAGAGAGAGAGAGAGAGAGAGAGAGAGAGAGAGAGAGAGAGAGAGAGAGAGAGAGAGAGAGAGAGATTAAGCCACAGCCACAACCACGGCCACGGCCACAGACAGACAGAAGATCCTATGAGCTGGCTATTATGTGGAGCTGCGTTGTGTGCATCCTGTTACAGGCGGCCAAGAAGAAACGGATGAGGGAGGTGCAGCGAAAAGGGATTCAGGTGGAAACTTGAACCCGACCTTTGCCCGGGGCGGCGAGGGGGCGCGCGAACGTGAGCCAACTGATTAGCAACTCTTCCCTGCCTAATGTTTATAGGCCGAAGAACAGAAGCTGCGGCCACGTGGCGTATTCAGAGGCAGGTGCAAAGACGGCATTGGGAAGGGAAGAGAGAGACGGAGTGACGGGAACTGACGGGGAACATATGGAAGTAAATGTTGGAGGTGCATCTGGCTTTATGTTTGGGGTTTAGAATGTGACTGTAGACTGTAGAGGGATAATTCAGAGTACTTTGGGCAGTTTTGAGTAATTTAGGATCACTTAAAATGGATGTAAATATCCACCTTAGACTAGGTATTATTTAGGCGATGAATCCCCTTAATACTACCCTCCTGAGGCTAGCCGTTCAGCCCGAGGAATACGAAATGAACAGAGGCGGTGCTTCGCTTCATGCAGCAATCTCAGGTTACTTGCCTGTAATGAGGTTTGACTTTCCTGTGTAAAACATTAGTGTTTAAAGAGTCAAAAGAACATGTAATGGTATGGCTACCTATATGTTCGTTTACGTATTTATTATTTTCGATTTGCATTGTGTGTATTGATTGATTGTAATTGATCACCCAGGGGGAAACGGGCCTTCGTCAATAATTGACGGCCCGTAGCTGTGTGTATAACACCTCCGTGTATATATGGTGTTTGACACATCGATAGCAACGAATCCCCGAGCCCGGGTTCGATCCCAACTTTGGGTATAGTTGGGTTGTAATCGGGGCCTAACTCACCCAGCTATTTATCCTCCCGTTCGAGCTGGTAGATAAATGGGTGCCTAAGGAAATCTGGGGAAGGTAAACTGTGGTAGCGTGGCGTGGCTGTCCCTGATTATTGGTTTATCGGCATCCATATATATATATATATATATATATATATATATATATATATATATATATATATATATATATATATATATATATATATATATATATATATATATATATATATATATATATATATATATATATATATATATATATATATATATATATATATATATATATATATATGTATGTATGTCCGGCTGGCTGAGTAAGATTCAGACCATTGCTATTCGAACTGTTTAAATTCAGATCATCATCATTAATTTTGTAATACATTTTTATTTCTTGATTTCTTGCGGAACCCTAGGCGTTCTACGGCACCCTGGTTGGGAATCACTGCTCTGGTTGAAAGCCAGACTCATATATGTCAAGCCTTACGTATTTTGCGTAAGTCTTACGTAATTTCGGTGATTTTCAAGTCTTACGGCGTAAGTTGAAAATCTTACATTTTTTCTCCGCTTGCGACGTTTTTTTTTTTTTTAATATGTTTGTTTTAAACAATTTGAAATATATCGTACGTGCCATATTCAAATTCATGTGAGCGTGCTGAGTAACGGTTACTGTTACGGATAGTGTATGTGTGTGTGGGGGGGGGGAGGCACCTCGTGCACCCTGCATGCTTGAGTCCGTCGGAACCATACCTGTCAAGTCTTACGTTTTTTATACACAAACTTATGGTCTCTAACCCAAAATCTTATGGCAAGACACCACAGTAGCTTGACAGGTATGCAGACTGAGAGGTTGAGTCTGGCAGGCTGGGGGAGTGCGGGCTTGGGGTACAAATAATTGTTACCCCTACACGGCATGTTTTCTACAATACACGCAGCGGCCTTTATGGCGCCACTTCTCTACATCTACTAAATTTTACTGAAGACTGTATGAAGGGCCATCCCTTCCCTCTTTTCTTTCTTCATGATATAGCCTACTGTCCTTGGTTAGAAGCCCTGCGTAAAACTGTATCTGGTGTGAAGCGACCATTTATGTTCCCTTTCGGACTGCCAAGTCGGGGATCTGTTTGTAATGTGATGCAATAAACGAGTGTGGTGTTCGGGGTTCCAATCATTATTTACCCGCTACCCCATTTCCCACACCTCCCTTCACTCATCACCCTTCATTGCTCATGCTTCCACAATTACATTTTAGCACCCATACTTTGAAAACATATTAATAAATTTGTATGTAATATAAAAGGCAGAGGTAAATAGTTGGAATAAAAAAGGACAGAAAAGAATATATTCACCCTGTCTTAATTGAAGCCTAACCCAATGGGTGTGATTTTACTTGATTTCTTCCTATTGCGAACAGAAAAGACCAAATTACCCCCACCGGACACATTATGTACTGTCTGGGGGTTGGGATATGTTCCTGTCCTACTTTGGTGTTGATTGTCCTTAAGTTTTCCTGAAAAAAAAGGAGTCGAAATCTGTCCTTTTCTGTCCTCTTTGCAGTAAAGTTTATTACTGTTTACAATTTATTATTAGGCAGCGCTGACAAATTGAGTTTAATCATTCTCGAGTCCGTGCTGATATTGAATGCATCAGGACTCAGGAAGGAAGGCTACCGGGTGCCGGGTGGGGAAGTTGTAAGGTCACGGACGTGAGGATGACGCGTCCAGTACCAGTACGGCGAGCTGCCCAATGGACAGTTCAGGGTTACCAGATGCTGCCAAAAATGGCATTTTTTCCCATACATTACACAATGAATTTTGGAGTTTGCCAAAAAAATTGAAAACTTCTTGACATTTTATATGGGAAAAAAAAAGATGAAAATGCCATTTAAGTCGAGGGTGAGAACGGGCTGGGCCGACCATCAGGCCCTACCTGGAAGAAGCCTTGGGCCGACCATCAGGCCCCACCAGGAAGATGCCTACCGGCGCAACAGGCAACGACGTAAAATATATATATATATATATATATATATATATATATATATATATATATATATATATATATATATATATATATATATATATATATACCTGTTAATATTCGTAGTGCTGTCCTATATTGGGGCAAATGACTTTTTTTTTTACAGCAAGTCTGTTCTTTTTCTTACTGTAGTGTCTGCCAACCCTGTGATACGCAGCTGCAGCTATCTCTGGACGCGGGATAAAGAGAACCGGGCAACCTTATGGAGGAGGCGTGTCCAAGGGTTAACGAAATCAAGTGTTGTTTTGTGCAGAATTCATCCGTGAAAGTTTTCCTTCAGCGATAAAAGTCAATAAGAAGGCTCAGAAACACCTTTGATACTCGACGGAAAGTGGTCGTGAAGTGTTATTTTGTGGGCCTGAGATTGATATACCTGCTGCTAGTGGATGTCTGGCTGTGTCTAGTGGGGCGCCATACTCCACCACCACCACCAGTACCTTCCCTCCTCCACCAAGCCAGCAAGCTCCACAGTCTTCCTAAAGTGTCCTTGTGGTTTCTGTGTGTTGTGCGCGTGAGTTGCACAGAATATTTTCGAGGATATCTGGCTGGCTTCAGTGGTGCGCCATATTCCATTGCTACCACCACTACCTTCCCCCCTCCACCAGCAAGTAATCTGCCTTCCTAAAGTTTCCTTGTGGTTACTGTGTGTTGTGGGCGTGAGTTGAACAGATTACTTTAGTGGATATCTGGCTGTCAAACGGTCCGCAATACTCCACTCCCACCACCTGATCTTATCCTCTCTACCAAGCGAGCCAGCAAATACTTCGGCCTTCTGGTAACGTTCTCTCTCACCACCAAGTCCAGCATGTCCAACGACCGCCAGAAGAATCAACGAGGAACCGTCAACCACCAGCACCAGCATCAACACCAGCATCAACACCACCACCACAATAGTACCAACACTCAGCAGAAGAAGGTTGTCGTTCACCACCACCACCACAACAAACCACAACCACAACAACAGCAGAAGGTTGTCGTTCACCACCACCACCACAACAAACCACCACCACAACAACAGCAGAAGAAGGTTGTCGTTCATCACCACCACCACGACAATCAGCCCCAGCTGCAGACCAAAGTGGTTCACCATCACCACAACAACAAAAAAAATAACCAGCCACCAACACGCGTCGTTCACCACCACCACCACAACAGCAACAACACCAACACTGCTCAACACACCCACCAGCACACGCACCAGCATGTCCACCACCACCAGAAAAAGTAAAATGGTTACCAACACACGCTGCTCATCATTGTCGCCACTCACCTATCTATGGATAGGGATGAGTGGTACTGGTGACAGCTAGCATTGTGGATAATGTGTGTGTCAGTAAAAATGTAAGACCACTTAATAATACTCTGGAGTATATTCCAAATCAAGTTGCTTCCACAATAGAAAATGATTATCCCGAGATCGTACATTATTAATTAATACGTTCCTTTACCGCCTGACACACACACACACACACACTTTATAAAATGAAGATTGATTGATTGATAGTTATATATATATATATATATATATATATATATATATATATATATATATATATATATATATATATATATATATATATATATATATATATCTATATATATATATATATTTATATATATATGTATATATATATATATATATATATATATATATATATATATATATATATAAATATATATATAGATACAGATATATATATATATATATATAGATATATATATATATATATATATATATATATACATATATATAAATATATATAAATATATATATATATATATATATATATATATATATATATATATATATATATATATATATATATATATA
This sequence comes from Eriocheir sinensis, assembly GCF_024679095.1. Lineage (NCBI taxonomy): Eukaryota > Metazoa > Arthropoda > Malacostraca > Decapoda > Varunidae > Eriocheir > Eriocheir sinensis. Next base: position 9,786,039 of record NC_066554.1, read on the forward strand.
TATATATATATATATATATATATATATATATATATTACAGGTAAACATACACACTCGAGTGTAGTTTCCTTTCCGTA